>NW_022990872.1:0-185000 GCF_902827175.1 Gymnodraco acuticeps | reverse complement strand
ATAGATAGATAGATAGATAGATAGATAGATAGATAGATAGATTGTGCAAGAAATGGATTATTCAATATTAAATTGAATATAAATGTAAAATGTACAGTGGGAGTTTAGGAGAAGCTGTGGAGCAGGGAGTTCTCTTCCGGCCAGAGGTAGGGTTACAATTATGTCAAACTAAAAAAATCAACGATGTGAAGAACAAAAGAAGACCTGAGGCGACAGACAGAGACTAAATCAACCCTGAATATACTTAAATATACTTATATTAAAAACAATATCTACTTAGGTTCTATAAAGTTATCCATGGGGCTACTCAGTGAATGAAGTCTAACCTTATTAAATGGTGGAGATTTGATGGTAACAATTCATGTTCAGAGACAATGTAAATATGTTTTTATGGACGGTTGATTCATAGAGTTTCTCAAAGGGTTGACCTTCAATCTTCTACCAGATATTGAAGTGGAGCAGCTCTCACTTTAAAGTGGTGGACAAACACTCGTACCATGTAGTGTTACAATACTCTAAAACAATAAAAATGACAGGTGTGAAGAACAAACCCTGAATATACTTAAATGTAATAATAATACATTTTATTTAAGGCGCCTTTCATGACACCAAGGACACCGAATATACTTGAATTATAACAATATCTAGTTTTAAAAGTTACACATTCAAGTTATCCATGGGTCTACTCAGTGTAGTATTTTCTTTTTGTTCACCTGTGTGACCTCTCTGTCTCTTTTCCATCTCCTCTCAGATCACTCCTGATTCCCAGAATGACTTCGGCAGCTACAACTGCACCGCCTCCAACGTGATGGGCTCTGAGTCCAAGGAGTTCCTTCTGATCCAAGCAGGTTCGTGCACCGAGTCATTGAGCATTGTACCTTCCTGAAGAACTGCAACTCATCCTCCATATTGATATGTCAGTGAGATACTTCACAGCACGAGGCAAGAAGCTTCACTAAACAGATTGATTCCAATTCCAAGGATAATTAAACAGCCTCTTCACTACATACTGTTCTAATAGTACAACATCCATAAAATATCCAGTAAGTGTACCATTATCAGTAGGGTTTCTGATGGCATGATAATATCGAGTAGTGGGAAGCTTGCAAAAATGGTTTGATAATTTCTTGATTCCTTCACCGTTTAGCACTTAAAAAAACCTAGTGATGCTTTGTAGCACCGGGCAATAGTTTTACTTTTAGGCATTTCAAAAGGCCATGCCTAAAAGAGTCCTAAAACCCAGAGATCAGTCAGTATTTAGCAGAGGTGGGACCACGTCATTGTTTTGCAAGTCCGAGTCAAGTCTCAAGTCTTTGCGCTCAAGTCCGAGTCAAGCCTCAAGTCTTTGCGCTCAAGTCCGAGTCAAGCCTCAAGTCTTTGCGCTCAAGTCCGAGTCAAGTCTCAAGTCTTTGCGCTCAAGTCCGAGTCAAGTCTCAAGTCTTTGCGCTCAAGTCCAAGTCAAGTCTCAAGTCTTTGCGCTCAAGTCCGAGTCAAGTCTCAAGTCTTTGCGCTCAAGTCCGAGTCAAGCCTCAAGTCTTTGCGCTCAAGTCCGAGTCAAGTCTCAAGTCTTTGCGCTCAAGTCCAAGTCAAGTCTCAAGTCTTTGCGCTCAAGTCCAAGTCGAGTCGCAAGTGATTTGTGATTTTGTCAAGTCGAGTCTCAAGTCATCAAATTGGTGACTCGAGTCTGACTCGAGTCCAAGTCATGTGACTCGAGTCCACACCTCTGGTATTTAGCACTTCAAAGTCAATGGTTTTTGGTTGTTAGCCTTAAATGAGGTCTGTGGTTAACAGAAGATGAAGAGATTTTGTTCAAAGACATAAAATACGTCGGTAAATACCCCACTCGTGAATTTAAAAACTGTTGCTAACAAGTGTCTAAATGACACGACCAAATGTCATCAGGAGGACATTAGCCGCCTTTAGCTTAGCGGAAATTATTTTATAAAAAACAGCAAGAAATAAAGGTGTCATGGCTGTTATACTATAAAATCCTAACTGTTAGAAAAATATCACTCAACACCGGCTTGGTCTTCAATATCAGCATGCATGGAAGTAGTCATCACACACAGGACAAATAGTTCCCAGAGTAGAGTCCTTGATATGCTAATATACAAGAGAGTGTGTTACAGTGACAAGATGGAGGAATACTGGTTCAAAGCAGTATTCTGACATTAGTTAAGATTGGCTAAGGCCTGCGTAAGCAATAAACATGACAGTCATATCTCTCTAGGGGCTGTGTCATCATGCCAACCTTAGGAACATAGCTATCATAACTCCATCACAGTGTCTCATGAGCGTCATACATCCGGCTTCGTACACAGCTACGTAGGGCCTCTGTTATCATATGCTACTCTGATACAGAAGGAAGGTTCAGTATTTTCCCAACACTAACCCTAATAAAACAGTTATTATCCACAACAGACTCTGTAGACCTACATTTAACAGACAGTATTGAAACCCACATGACACACTGTTTACAGTCAGTATGATGAGATATCAAGTCAGCTCTGTAGAGAATCAGAATCAGAATACCTTTTTCCGTGCCACAAAAGTATGTTAAATAAAGTAAATACTACTCAGTCAGTGGTGAGTAGTGTTGAGTCTAAATGGCATTGTGTGCTCCTTCTCTGTGTCACCGCTCCTATCTTCATGAATCACGGAGTAACTCGGCTGCTCGTTCAGGCATGTCCAACAGAGCCTCAGTAATGTGGTGACCAGAGGCTTCAGGGCACCAGAGCAAAGCCAGAGCCACGACAGAAGCTGATTTAAAGCTCAGCGTTATCTGCAGGTTCTGCAGTGGACGATATCTCTCTGATCCAAACATATAAGTGAAGGATAATGTGAATCGAGGCGGTCATTATCAAGCTTATTACACGGCTACTGAATTAACCAAAGACTTGACTCACAATGGTCATTTTTGTACCAACGGCTATAACTGTGGCGACAGCTGCGTAATTTAAAATGACACCAGCACTGATCGAGTTTTTCTTTAACTGTCCAAGCCTGTTCTCATTTTATTTTCCATTAACTATTCTTTAAACACTTCAGAGCCCTTGCTGTGTTCCCTTTAATGTGTACTTCCTGTCTGTCTTCTTCTGATGTTCCCTTTAATGTGTACTTCCTGTCTGTCTTCTTCTGCTGTTCCCTTTAATGTGTACTTCCTGTCTGTCTTCTTCTGATGTTCCCTTTAATGTGTACTTCCTATCTGTCTTCTTCTGCTGTTCCCTTTAGTGTTTACTTCCTGTCTGTCTTCTTCTGCTGTTCCCTTTAATGTGTACTTCCTGTCTGTCTTCTTCTGATGTTCCCTTTAATGTTTACTTCCTGTCTGTCTTCTTCTGATGTTCCCTTTAATGTGTACTTCCTGTCTGTCTTCTTCTGATGTTCCCTTTAGTGTTTACTTCCTGTCTATCTTCTTCTGCTGTTCCCTTTAATGTGTACTTCCTGTCTGTCTTCTTCTGATGTTCCCTTTAGTGTTTACTTCCTGTATGTCTTCTTCTGCTGTTCCCTTTAATGTGTACTTCCTGTCTGTCTTCTTCTGCTGTTCCTGTTAGTATTTACTTCCTGTCTGTCTTCTTCTGCTGTTCCCATTAGTGTTTACTTCCTGTCTGTCTTCTTCTGTTGATTTCTCTGACGTCCAGTTCTCTTTCTTTTAAACTCTGTCCTTCTGTAGTTCTATTTTCTTTTCTTTTTTCTTTACTGGGGACAGTTTAGCCGTCATGAATCCAAAGTCATGTCGTGCTCTCCACAAATATAAAAATTGAAATATTCTAAAAGTATTCAACAGTATTTTGTGATGACAAGAACTAATGTTTGTTAGCCACAGCTGACGTTAAATTGACCGGACTACTTTCTGCGGACTGATATGACCGCACATGGTCCCACTGAGCAGAGTGTCATCCCTAGCATCCTTTTTGTATGCATGCTTCCTAGGTAACATTAAGCTGTCTTTGGCTCTTTTCTGCTGTAACAATGTACATCCCTCTGCGGGACGAAGAAAGATATTCTGATTCTGACCAATCCCTTTGTTTCCCTCTCTGCTTCAGAGGTGCCATCCTCTCCAGAGATCCAGCAGGTGGACCCTTTCTCCAGCACCGCGGTGGTGAGCTTTGAGGAGCCCGACTCCATGGGGGGGGTCCCCATCATCAGATACAAGGTGGAGTGGCGTATGATTGGCCAGGACTGGAAGAGCATGGAGCACGACGCTAAAGACGGTGAGTGGATCATTTCTCCGGATGGACTCTCCGAATCCATGTATTTGTGATCCTCTCCAGAATGGAAGTAGTCCTTGTTTTTTTCCTCAAAATCCTCATTTCTTTCTCAAAATCCTTATTCTTTTCTCAAAACCTCAAAATCCTCTTTTTTTTCTCCAAATCTTAAAATTCTGACTTTTTCTAACAATTCAGATTTTTTTCTCAAAAATCTGACTTTTTCTCAAAATCTCCACATTCTGACTTTTTCTCACAAATCTGACTTTTTCTCAAAAATCTGACTTTTTCTCAAAAATCTGACTTTTTCTCAAAAATCTAAAAATTCTGACTTTTTCTCAAAATCCCCCAAAAATCTGACTTTTTCTAAAAATTCGTACTTTTTCTCAAAATCCGGAGTTTTTATGAATACTTCAAAATGTTAATAATCCCTCCCCCGGCTTGAGCTTCAACCTCAGGATCCATGTATCTGTGATCCTCTCCAGAATGGAAGTCATCACATACAGAGCATCAACTAGTTCCTGAGCAGTGTCCTTCACATGCTGATATCCAAGAGAGGGAGTTACACAGTCACAAGATGGAGGAATAGAAAGCAGTATTCAATGTTTACTTCAGATTAGCTCCACGTCAGAAATGAGCATGCTTGATGTCTCTCTCCATAGAGGCTGAATCATCATGTTAATCACATAGCTATCATCTGCCTCAAACAGTCCTGATGCTCTTCTAGGTAATCACACATCCTGTCATGTTCACAGCTACAGCTGGGATACCTTTGTTATCACGTCACTCTCATACTGGAAGAGGACCTTCAGTGTTTTCCCAACAGATTCTGCTTTGTTAAAAAACTTTGCTCACTCACTCAATATATTTACAAAAGTGTTTTGAGGAAATCTCATTTTGGACTTTTATAAGCATCATATTTGAATGGCACCTCATGAAAAGCACCTGCTATATTTCTCCTGAATGAAGTCCCTGAGTCACCAGCACTTACAAGCAGCTCCTCTAAAAGCCTTAGCAAAACATTTTAATCAAGCAAAGTGGATGCAAGCCATGTAATTACATTCTCTCTTCAGGGGCAGCGTTTTATTTTCGGTCTCTTAAGATGCATCACCTGCTTCAGCCCCACCTGAATATCCTCTAAAGCTACTTTAATCTTGCCTTAAAAGCATATTAAAAAACACATCCCAACAGAAGAAGGTTATTCCGTTGATAAATATATTCCTTGGGTCAAAAATATTCAGATTTTGCCTCTTATTCAAGATCCCTTCCCGAAACAACTGTCGATGTAACGGTGCAAAGGGAAACTGAGAACATACTATTCGTGCTGCAGCTTTCACACAAATATAATAGTTATATAATATATATTTATATTTAATACAAAGAAAACAGAATTGGGCTCAGGTGTGACAGAAGCAACACTAACTCACACTGTTTCATTACCAGGAGCTCAATAAGAACTGTTGAGCCAAACCATGAATCCCAAATGGAAAAAGGAAACAAATATCACTGACAATATTTTAAGACGGCACAGCTTTTCCAATTTCAATTCAGATACACCAGGGTTTCCCACACATAGACTATACTTGGGCGGGCCGCCCAGGTATATTAACGGCCGCCCAAGTATATTTCGCGACCCTTTTTTTTTTTTTTTTTTTTTTTTAATACGTTTTTTTTGTATTTTTTTTTTTATTCGTCCGTGACCACGACGCCATCTGCGATCGATTAACTTGTGGACAATGATCCCTCGCTCCCTTGCTCTGATCTCGCCTCGTTAAGTGGCCTGCCTCACACAGGGTGACTGGCTGTCTACATGATGTGGCCTGCCGACATGGCCACTGTCATACAGATCATAAATCAAAGCCCTTGATTGGTCTCTGTGTGTCATTCAAGCTCGGGATAACCTCAGCTCAGGTGAGGTAAAGGACTCTCTGAGTGTTTAGATAGTTCACTTAGTCTAAGTTCTCAGTGGGTCTCAAACGGTGTGGTCACCATTTATGTAAACACATATTTCCATTTGAGAGGGTAGTGATTGGTCTAATGGATAGTGAGGTGGGCTGAAGATCGGAAGGCTGTGAGTTCAAATCCCGCCAGGAACACCACCACTAGTGTGCCCTTGAGTGCCATCTTTACGCAAAATGATTATACAAAATGAAATTATTTTTTTGCGCACCCCCCCCCCCCCCCCCCGCCCGCTGCCACCACCCGCCCAAGTATATTTCAGATCTGTGGGAAACACTGTATACTGATTCAATAATAATACATCATTTTATTCATATAGGCACCTTTCAAGGCTCTCAAGGTCGCCGTACAAGATCCACAAATAATATATATATATTATATTTTTCAGTTATTTGTTGTACTAACATTTTAATTTAATTTATTTTGTATTTACTTTTGTTGTTTTTTTCCATTTCTATTTATTGTAGACATTTATTTTTGTATTTTGCATTTTTAGATGGTTCTATTTTTGCTAAGTTTTTAACAACTTTATATTGAATTAAAGTATGCACCATTATACACCAAAGTAATGTATTGGTTGTGTACACCTACTTGTCAAAAAACCTGTTTCTTATTCTGACAAAATCCATAAAAGTACGTGGCTTTTTTAGGACAACCTGGTACTTTAATCCCAGGAGAATTCATAAACAGATATTTTAGGGTATTTTTTTTACTATACATAAAAGTAACATGAATGTGCATCAAGTATTTCCAACAGCAGTTAATCCAAACATGACAGCGAACACAGCGTAACTGACAGCTCCCTGACAGCTCCAGATATTATCCACGTCCCACTGAGGCCTCGTGGCTGCAGATACACATGTTCCTCGTCCTGTCTGCGGCTGACAGGCAACTCTGAATAGATGCCTATCCCACACACAGACACACACACACACACACACACACACACACACACACACACACACACACACACACACAGTAAGACCCACACACACAATAACAGACAAACACACATAGAGGCTCACAAAGTAAGACCCACACACACCCACACACCCACCCCCACACACACACACACACACACACACACACACACACACACACACACACACACACACACACACACACACACACACACACACACAAAAACTGTGAATGTTACCAAATACTGTATAACTTAATAACCTACATCAGATACCTCTGTAGGTTATATAACCACTCGTAAACATTTTAAGTGCTTTAGCTGAAAAGAAAAAAATATAACTTAAATGTTATGCTATGTCTAAATGCACATGAGTATAGAGTAGTATATTTGTAGCGTAAATGTGTAAAATCAGGACAACATCATATTTATCAGCATCAATCAGAAACAGTACACTTTATTAATTAAGGGAAAAATATATCTTGTGTTGCTTAATTTAAGTATGAAATAAAATAATGCAAAATATTTAAATTAATGCTGTCAAAATTATCGCGTTAACGGCGGTAATTCATTTTTTGAATTAATTGCATTAAAATATTTAACGCATTTAACGCATGTGCAGAATGGCCCGCCACATACATCCCAGAAATGGCTTAGCCCCACCATGAACAATGATGTTAAAGGAAGCAAAATAAAGTCCGCCAACTCGCGCGGAGTAAATTGCACAGACAGCAGTTAGTAAGATTGATTTCAGAAGCCACTTGTCTGGAAATACCGAAAACCAGAAACGGTTTTGAAAACTTTTGTCACGTAGTGATCGTCTTCTCAATAGAACATCTTTGATAATGTCTTCTGGCCAATCAGAATCAAGATAACGGCGTGGTGTTGTTGCAGGAAGTCCCGACGGAGAATACTTTTGCTGTAGTACAGGGGTGCACATAACTGGTACGCAGGTTACGTGCGTAATCTGAAATGCGTACCGTCACTTGTGTCACAAAGCGCATTTGCGTACGACAGAGTCGGTCTCCGTGTGCACAGACAGGGCTGCTGTTAACGTCGGTCTGTACAACGGAATTGTGCCAAAAGTACGCCAACCGGCTACGGAGGGAGACTCCCCCCCTTCACTGGAGAACTGCGCTAAAACAGCTGATCACAACGTTCACACTCTGTGGTCACGAAGTACTCCACTAGCCCCCCCCCCTCTGTCGACTTTCCTGAAGTACTCCCCCGTTGATAGAAATCAACACGTAATGAATTAAGACCCCACGGTTTGATGATTGATAGGTGTGTGGGTTGTCTTTCATTTTGACACGCAGAAATGTTTTATAATAAACATAGATACTGTATGTTAAATGGATATATCCGCCTTCTTTCATTTATCTTTCCATTCCCACAACAATATACATAAAGAAATGGCATATTTTGGACATAGTTCGAATGGTGATTAATCTGATTAATTTATTTTTAAGCTGTGATTAATCTGATTAAAAATGTTAATCGTTTGACAGCCCTAATTTAAATAAACATGAAAGGTTAGGAAAGTAAATAATGTGCAATTTAAAGATGAAAATTAAATAAATTGAATAAAATATTAGAAGTTAAAGTAATAATGAACAAAACAAATAGAAAAAAACATATTTATATAAAAACATAAGAAGTTAAAGAACATTTTAAAAAAACAAAAAATTAATAAAATAATAAATATAAAATACAAATGTTTATATATAAACAAAAAGTAAAAAAACATGAATTACGAAATAGATTTAAATAATTCCATTTTATTTTGCTGACACAGAATGATGCAGTGGCTGAAATGTGTCCATAGATGACATTTAGTTTGAAGTGTTCCTCACAGTAAAGTGAACCTGCTGCCATCACATGTCTGAAACCAGTATTACCTGCTATAGACACACCCATCACATATATAGGTTTAACTCTGCAGTGTGCACAGACAACAAGTCAAAGTTAAGGTGAACCTGCTGGATTCATACTGTACACATATTGTAGGGAGTAAATATCTCTGTTTGCCTTTTATTGTATGGTCTTATTCAAGATCAATGCACTTATGATGCAAATAGACTGTTCATATGTACATTAAGAGGCAGACAGCTGAAAGTCTTTTAGAAATAGACCATATCACTGTCAGGGTTTATAACTTTTACTGTGTGCTGCAGATATAAGCCGTAATAATTTAGCGTATGTGTTTCCTCTCACGCATCAATAAACAGTTTGATGCCGCAGTAAGCAACGCGATAATGAACACACACCAAAGTCAGTCGTGTTCATAACAGTTGTAATGATTCGTGGAGGTAACCTTTGCGAGGAGGCGAGGGAAGCAGCATGTGGTAATCATCGGTAAATTACTGCAGGAAATGTGAGCGCTTTCTGCACTGTCACCGTCTAAAAGCACAGTCATCAATTCATCTGGCCTCGTGTTTTCATCCCACGCAGTCAGAACAATCAGCTCCTGGGTCTTTCGCTAAATGATTTGACCCTAACCTCAGTGAGAAAACATCATGGGGTTAAGGAAAGGAAAGACAATTCATCAGGACTTAGGAAAAAACACTCTTTAAAATGAACAATTTTCCATACATCAACTACATCTAGATACTTCAGCCTGTGTGTTGTTGTTTTATTAGGGTTTAATACAAGTGGACAAAAATGACCAAAATATTCTTCATTACCAAGGTTGCAATTAAAATAAAAAAGTAAAATGGTTGCTTACCCTCCTGTCCACACTTATTAAGTCCAAATAGGAATATATATATATATTGTCAAATATCTAAAGCCATATATTATTTCATATATTGTATGAAAATATTTTGAATACATACAACTTTATCCAATATATGCATAAGTTGTTAGGCCTACTGCGCATGTCACCTTTCAAACATGTGAAAAAAGTCAGTAAACACTGTGAAGCTTAATTTGATCATTTGACAGCAATCAGCACAAAGTTTAAAACATATAAGCACTTTACTAAATATGTTAAATGCTGAATCAGCACCTGCAACCTGATGGACGATCAGCGTTAGTCGGTCACAATCGGTTTTATCTGTGAACAGCCGAATGTTGTGTCCCGTTAAATGTTACATTTGCAAGGCATTGTGGGGCAGTGTCATCCCCTTTCCTCTCGTAAATGATGGTCCAGTTTATCCTAAGGAGATAATAAAGGAAGCATTGAAGCTCTGTAATGGCAATTTCCTGTTCCTATGTCCTATATATTTTTGCCATTACTTCACAGAAGGGCTGAAGAGTGATCCAGACGCAGACACAAACAGATGACTTTCCGGTCCTTTGTTGCAGTTTATAATGAGGTTTATTCAGCGTTTACATACCAGCTACGCTTTGCTCCCACAATGCAGTTCGGTGAAATGTATTGTGGGAGCGAAGTGTAGCTTCAAAAGCGTTGCTCGCTGCAAAAGTTGAGCAATGTTCTACTTTTGACGCTTCGACGGAGGCGTCAGCCAATCGAATCCCGCTTATGCAAATCTGCCAGTACAAGCGCTAGCCAATCAAACCGCGTGCATGCTGGGAGAGCAGTTCATTTCCTCATATGCCAAAAAGCAGAAGCGTCAGCCAATCAAATCATATGCCAGTACAAGCTCTAGCCAATCAAACCGCGTGCTTGTGTGTCCGGGGCGGGAGATTCATGTGATTGGTTGTTGGTCGAGTTTCAGACACGCCCACCGGCAAGCTTCAACGCACGCCGCCGTGTGGACGCTGCGGAGGATAAGATTAGATAAGATAGGACTTTATTTATCCCGAAGGAAATTGTTGTGCCAGAGTTACAAAGATACAATAAACACAGCACAATAATACAACCGTACACTTACAGTGCAGAAAAAAGAGCAATTAAATAACTACAACTAACATAGACGGTCAAATAATGAATGTAAAAATCTGTGCAGCATTGAGTAGTGCATAAAAACGTAGTGGCAGATACGTAATTGCGCGTTATTATAGAACATTATTAATAATATTGCACATGTTATATAGCAGAGAGTGTTTTGCTATGATGGTAATGGTATTGTATTGTGTTTCTAACACCACCTCTTCCCCGCAGACCTGATCAGCGTCACCATCGCTGGGCTGAAGCCGGAGACCACCTACGAGGTCAAGATGTCCGCCATCAACGGAAAAGGAGAAGGCGAGAGCAGCGCGGCGAGCAGCTTCACCACCGAGCCCGTCCGTAAGTACTTTTCCCCCCAAAAAAACCTGTAAGCACTCCTCTGACCCCAATGCTTTGAAGCCAACGCTGTTCACTCCACCTCCATGCTTTCAGCTCCTCTATTCTCACGCCAAGACCCCTCATCCCTTTTCACAGAATCCAGGACGAACGCTATTCACTTCATAATCCAGCGTGGTTCACAGAGTGGTGCAGGGATGACAGGTTTTTGTAATGGACCCTGAAGGCAGCATCTCCCTGGTTCCCTCCACAAAAAGTCAATGGGGATTTTTGATTATTGCAGAAAATAAGATCTGTGGCAAACACGCGTTTATGATACTTTCACATTTTGTTCAGCAGGATAATCTCCACATATTAACACACCTTTAACAATAGTTGAAGGAACAAATGTAATCTCTAGAAATAAAACGCAAACGTTAGTCTATAAAGGAACTAGAGCACGGTCACATGACTTCACGTCACCACCGCTAAGCTAAAGGTGGCTAATGTTAGGCTATAAAGGAACTACAGCACGGTCACATGACTTCACGTCACCACCGCTAAGCTAAAGGTGGCTAATGTTGGGCTATAAAGGAACTACAGCACGGTCACATGACTTCACGTCTCCACCGCTAAGCTAAAGGCGGCTAATGTTGGGCTATAAAGGAACTACAGCACGGTCACATGACTTCACGTCTCCACCGCTAAGCTAAAGGCGGCTAATGTTAGGCTATATAGGAACTACAGCACGGTCACATGACTTCACGTCTCCACCGCTAAGCTAAAGGAGGCTAATGTTGGGCTATAAAGGAACTACAGCACGGTCACATGACTTCACGTCACCACCGCTAAGCTAAAGGTGGCTAATGTTAGGCTATATAGGAACTACAGCACGGTCACATGACTTCACGTCACCACCGCTAAGCTAAAGGTGGCTAATGTTAGGCTATATAGGAACTACAGCACGGTCACATGACTTCACGTCACCACCGCTAAGCTAAAGGTGGCTAATGTTGGGCGTGATGACATTTAGTCGTCTCATTTCGACACTTGTTAGCAACCTCTGTTTTAAATTCACGAGTGGGGGATTTACCGATGTATTTTATGTCGTAAAAAACGAAATCTCTTCAGCTTGAGTTAACCACAGACCTTATTTCAGGGTCCTAACCAAAAACACATTAAAAAACCACTCATTCCTGCACCACTCGATAGTGTTATCACAGATGCAACGTGTAACCCATGTGTCCTTCAGTGTTCAACAGCATTATGTGTATCTTTCCTCATGAATGTTTTCAGTTGAGAATGCAGACCGAGCATTCTTCCTATGCTTTCAGGTGATTTAGTAAAAGTGTTTTTCATCTCTAAGGCTAATAACATGAACTCAGTGTGAAGAAGTGTCCGTATGTATAGTACATCGACCCTTTGTTCACACAGCAGTGCTCAGTCCTGCTGAAGGTCGGTACATGTATTGAATGGCAGCGCATGATGAAGTTCAGAGCTGATGGTCATCTTCTATCTTCATGTGTTGGAAAAAAAGAGAAACACTCGAAGCAGCGACAGAAGTACCTTTTACTTTAGCAAAAACAAACCTAAATACATTAGTATTGGCATCAAATGTATCTAAAGTACCAAAAGTATAAGTACATATTGCCCTTGTCGTCTCATTTTAGAATCATAGATATTAAATGACTGGATTATGATTATTGATGCATTAATGTGTTCATCACAGCTGGTACCCTGCTGATGGATGTCTTAACCTATAATTATATACAGTAGGGGACATTAACTAAGTATATTTACTAAAGTAGTTGTACTTAAATCGACCAGACTTCTTTCTGCGGATTGATATGACTGCACATAGTCCCCTTGATCCTCCTTAGCAACGGTCTGTTCTCCTTAGCAACAGCTTGTTAGTGAGATGTACCACTGAAATGTCCAAGCTGACCAATCAGAATCCAGTATTCAACTAAAGATGTCAGATACATTTAGCGGAGTGAAAAGTACAATAATGACTGACAAAATATTAAAATAGTTTAAGTAACATTAAATAAGAATAAAGTACCTCAGAATTGTACTTAAATACTTGAATTTACTTCATTATAGTTTCATTATTTACTTTATTATAGCATTTATTTGACTTCTTAATGGTTATTTCATTTTTCTTTTTGTACTGCAAGAAGGGGCAGGTACAATAAGATGTTCTTCTCCCTGCTCCTTTCCACCATGCGCTTTAAAAAACAAAAAAAAACAGTATAAGTGAACATGTTTTGTTTTAAAATAACTGCCATGTGTGGAATAAACAAATAAATACAAATATTTTACAGGGAGATATAAGAAATTAAACAATCATCGTCAGGTTAGGGATCCTCCTTGTGCCAAAATATAGTGGATTAGAAGTTTAAAGTAGCATTAAATAAGAATAAACTACCTCATAAATGTACTTAATAGTGCATATACTTCAATACAGTCGCTCACTGCAGGGAGATATACTAATAAATAAACATTCAACAGTCGGGTGAGCGATCCTCGTTGTTTTCCTGGTGACTAATCCTCCGTCTGTTGGGCATATGGCTCCATCAGCTGAGAGCAGGTGTGCTGCACCTGTCATCCATCACAGAGTGTCAGCCAGACATAAAACGTGTCCATTTTCTGTTTATTTATGAGCAACAACATGTCAGATAATGCTTCCTCGTTAAAGCATGAAATACAGGTCCAAAAAATCAATCTGACAGCTGGAGAGATTCACGCATTCAAAACTCTTAAGATCTTTATTTTCCAGAAAGTGTTTATTAGTTTTATACAAAATGATCCAAAAGGGAAACTTTTTTTTTGAGTAATTATTGATTCCAAAATCGGGAAATGTTTTGTTACCTTAGCATGTAAACAAGGTATTGCAAATGAGTTAAAAATATAATAAAAGAAACAGTCAAACCAAACAAAAGAACAGTAGAAAGATATTTATTTATCACTAAAATAAAATATACAGAAGAAGGGATAAAATGCTAGATATAGACCGACCTACGAGTGAGTTAATTCAGGCTACATTTAGAAATCAGCAGACTCTAACTCAGCGGATAAATCTTTGTTTTAGTTTGTGCCGGCCTCTGTCACGCCTCCATCTGTGCTCCTGCAGAAAACCCCTCCTCAGCATCCTCATTATGTCCCAAAGAGAGAGGTCGTGTCCTATTTCAAGATGTTCCAACAACAAACACTGTGCGAGGTGTTTATTTAGCTTACACTAGTCCATTTGTAATGTAGAAACTCAGCTCAAACCTTACATTGTGTATCATTAACAATACAGAAGATGAATTACTTACTTATTATGACTGTGTTGAATTTACTTAATTTTGTTTAGGTAAAATATTGCCCAAAACATTTGCATGTACTATTATTATGTATTTAAAGTAATTATGTTTAATTCAATAAATAATGTAAGCTCAACTAATTTGAGTACTGTACTTTTAAAACTAATTCTAGTTGTATACTTAGTTCTAACTAACCCATATCAATTCAGATTAACTATTTGAGTTCACTGTAATTGTAATTAATACAAAAACAAACCCATGTTCAGTCTACTTAAAGGTGGGGTAGGTAAGTTTGAGAAACCGGCTCTAGATACACTTGTTGTTATATTCCATGGAATGCTCTTAACATCCCGATAGCAATGAATATATGAAATGCTTTGACAATAAATCCGTAAATATATCTCATCTGTTGAAGCCGTGGCGCTGTGAAAAGCACGACCAATCATCTGAGCCGGCTAAAGTAACTGGATGGCCTACCTGCCTGTCAGCCTTCCATCTGTGCACAAACTTATCTCGTGCCCTCATTGGTCATGTGCGCGTTCGTGTGTGTTGGAGGAGGGGCTCTGTAAGGAAGTGGCAGATTTCTTCCGGTTGTGTATTTTCAAATTCTAGCGCACTCGAGCTGGTTTCTCCAAAATGACCTACCCCACCTTTAACATCACATTACATTGCATTTAGCTGACGCTTTTGTCCAAAGCGACTTACAATAAGTACATTCGACCAGGAAGACACAACCTTGAAGAAAACAGAATCATATAAGTATATCAGGTTTCATAGAGCCAAACATTTCAAGTGCTACTCAACTGGCTTTAGGTAAGCCAGTCCTTTATTAGTATAAAAGTGCTTCGTTAATAGTTCTAACGCTCGAAGTGGAGTCGAAAGAGATGAGTTTTCAGTCTGCGCCGGAAGGTGTGTAAGCTATCTGCCGTCCTGATGTCAATGGGGAGCTCATTCCACCATCTTGGAGCCAGGATAGCAAACCCCTTTAAGCTAAATAAATGGAAGGGAATCATAATATTTGGTTAAAATATATTCTTATTAATGTACTAAATCATTCGAGACTGATACAAGTTCAAAATGTCGCCACTCGACTTTTAAATCATACTTAATTGAAGCAAAAGCAAGATTGTGAGGACTACTGACAGATTTCCCATTTTTAAATGATATGTAATAATTGCAATATTTCTTTCTTTTAAGAGTTGTGTTACATTCGAGCTGGTTTCTCCAAAATGACCTCCCCCACCTTTAAATGGAATAATGGTTACTTTTCTACATAAACAAATTAATTTGCATTTCAATAAGCAATATTAACCATTATCAATATCTTAACTTTCAATACAGTCAAATAAACTAAATAATGTTGAAAAAAAACACTTCTAGCAAGAGGCCCTTAAAAAACGACATTTGTAATTATTTAATTATACAATATGAGTTGTCAGTTATTAATATGTCAGAAAGCTTTTCCCTCTCATTGTTCATATTTCTCATCTCATTGTTTTTATTGTTTTTCCCATCATCTGTTCTGTAATCCATTGGACTTCTCAGAATACTCTTTCACAAGTAAGTTTCATTTCTTCCTGTCTTCTCCCCTCACATTCCCATCTTCACTGCATTTATCTACTAGACTGTTCCCCCTAGAACATTCACTTTAATCATTAAAGAAAAGCAATTGTTTCCTGTTGTACTAATTTTCCAGACGACAGTCCGTTCCATTACTTTACCGCAGTCACAGGTTTGTTTAGTAATGAGATAGATAGTAGACCCTTTAGACTTCATTGAAACTCTTTCTTGCTCGTAGTGAGTTTTCTTTGTTGTGTCCCAGTAGTTCAGCCGATGTGTGTTTTTTCAGATGGTTATATCCTGGCTTCAGACACCACTACGAGGTTGTGGTAATTAACGTGGAATTAGCATATTTTCTGGTAATGTTGAAAGCAGGGCACATAAACGTCCCTCTTTGGAAACATCAGGTTTAAATATGCAGGCCCAGAGAGTCTTTAGGACTCCCATCTGAGCTCATGGTGTGCTTGGCACCGTACTGTCATTTGGCCGTTAGACTTGAATGTGTATTAAGAAAAACTCTTATTACTTCTGTTGAGCTGCAGCTTTCTTTAGACACATGCTTACTGCTGCATTTTACATTTTAGACAAAATAGTTATGCATTTTTAACACATTACCTTTGGCATTATGTTGGTTTCAGGAGATAATAGCGGGTTGTTGTTCGTGCTATGCCTCAGAAGAACGTAAGCTAGACTTAGAAGAGTTTTAATTGCTGTAGTCCAAGGGTACCAAAACAAAAAGCTCTGCAAAATAGTTTGCTTTGAGAAGTTCTGTTAATGCTTACAGGTATTATTTTCAGGGAGATATGATTACATCCCCCCTATCTTTAATATTAAGAAATAAAGGAATCCACTTCCTGTTCTGAGGCCAGTTCTTTCATGGAGAAAACTGGGTTATGGCTAGAAAGGATCCGTCTTGTGTAAATATGTCGTCACGTTCTCGTTGTAACTCTCGTTGTAATCGGAGCGGCTCGGAAACACATCTTGAGCAGTAACGCGCACATTAATGCAGCAGCAATATTAATAGAGAAACATCAGACATAATAGTAAAACACTGAAAGGGAACATTTTATTGCACCAGGAGCTATCTTGGGACTTTTACTGCGACAACGTTGACTTGCCTGTGAATAAAAAATAAACCATAGTGTTGGTGATCTACAGTGTTGTCATTCTTCTTTGAACAGCAAGACTCCTTATTTCAACAATCACACTCCCTGTCATTGACATCATTAATAGATAGTTTAGCTTCTCCCCATCATCTGCTGTGGCCCACTGATGTTAACGATCGTAACTGAAAGGCTGCCTGCCAAACGTAGACATTCAGCCACGTGACTCGCAAACTCTCGCGAGAGTTTTACACAAGACGGATCCTTTCTAGCCGTAACCAGAAAACTGAGCACGGAGGAACAAAACGAAGGACAGAAACGTTTAACAGAAACAAATACCTTTATTCAACGTTACATTCAGGAAGGACATAACAAAGCAGAAGACGAAGGACAAACACTGACAGAAAAAACAGAACTTAAATACATACAGAACTAATAACAAGGACAAGATAAGGAAGATGTATTTTATTACATTGATATAGACAGGCTCTGCTCTTCATTGTTGGTTATTCTATTGGTGTTATTGTACATAAATATAATGACAATGAAGATATCAGCTGTAAAATGTTGCCAAATAGTTACCATCTGAAGTGAAAATGGATCGTACTGGGTCCTACCCTCCTTTAGCCGAATTCAAACCAATTTCCAGAAGAGAAATACTGAAGTTAATGATATTAGCATAGGTTTTTATTGTACATGAACATGCATTATACAGTAGTGTCCGTAACAGGTGAACAGTTGGGTCAAAAAGTTACCACCTGAAGTGGAAATTGGTCGTACTGGGTCCTACCGGGGGCGGTGGTGGCGAAGTCGATCGGGACTCGGCTTGGCAACTGGAAGGTCACCAGTTCAAGTCCCGGCACAAGACCAAGTGCTACCGAGGTGTCCCTGAGCAAGGCACCGTTCCCCACACTGCTCCCCGGGCGCTGTTCAAAATGGCAGCCCACTGCTCCTAACACTAGGATGGGTCAAATGCAGAGAAGCAATTTCCCCACGGGGATTAATAAAGTATATCAAATCAAATCAAATCCTCCTTTAGCCGAATTCAAACCAATGTCCTGAAGAGTTAATGGTATTAGCATTGGTTTTTATTGTACATGAACATGCATTACAGTGTCCGTAACAGGTGAGCAGTTGTGTTGAAGATTGTACTGCTTACCTGCTCTTGCGGAGTTCAAAGTAATATCTCTGAATTTCCATGGAGTTACACAGGATGTGATGCATCACAGTGCATGTGAAGAGCACTTATCACCGATATTGAATATAAAAACTTCTCCTGTTGAGAAGATCCCAGCTCCACTCACCATGTCTCCACCATCTCTCAGTTTCCTCAGAGACCCCTCCTCATATTGCTGCCACCACTTTGGCCCTTAGTGAGTATGCCGGTGAGCAGTGTGTGTCTCTTCCCCTCGTCATGTATCTCTATCTGCTTGGTCTCACAGTTAGATGTTTATGGTGTTCCTCACACACACACACTGTCCGTAGATTTTAGCCCCCGAAAAAACGAGTTTGGCTTTTTCTAACAGTCTTGATTTAGATATGATTCTACTAACATGTGTCCAGACCATGAAGGTTGCCCTGCTAACAGCCGCACTATAGTGTTGTGTGTGACAATATTAACACTGTTTGTCAAGACTTCAATCACAGTCCTAACTAAAGACTTCTTCGATTGTGTTGCAATGAGTCAATTTGTTGTTAAGATGTGTTCTTGCTTTGTTGTATGACGCTAAACATTCAGTAGCGTGCATTTCAACTATGTAGCTTTATATTTTGATATTGTTTTTCTGTAGCATTATTGACCTCACCACACGTCAGCAAACAGTCATTTTTAGACGATTAAATGCAGATATTATACCAATAATATGTACGTTGTAACTTGTTAAAGTCTGCAGCGAAGCATCTCAGCTGTAGCTACATGAGCTAAGCTAACATATGCTAAGTATGTCGTGACCTGTAAACTTCGGAAGATGCAGACTTCAAAGTTAAAAACTCAGATTATAAAAACATTTTATAGTAAAAGTAGGCTCCATTATAAGACCTTAGGTTAGGGTTAACCCTCTGTACCATTAATGGCAACACCAAACTACTACATTTAAGCCTTTCATCTAAAGGTCACTAAACATCACAGATAAACACAACATTGGCATATATTTGCCATCTTGGATTGCGAGCTGGCAGAAGTGCAAACCAAGGATTGCATTGGAAATCTTCTATTCTCCTCATACATCATTTACTGTAATCCCCATTTCTAAGTACCATTGATATCGAGATCCAACTGGGAAATTAAAATCAAGTATTTAATCCAACTACATTTGTCATGGATACCATTTAAGCCGGACAAAACACAGCATTAGAATATATTTACGACTTACTGGCAATGCTTACAGTCACCATCTTGGACTGTGAGAGGCAAAATAGTGGTGCTAGCCTCAGTTATGTTCTGCTTTAAAACTGAATGTATTGGTCTTATTTGATGCATTGGTTAGGGTTAGGGTTAGGGTTAGGGTCTTCACAGATGAAAAATGGGGGTAATGTTGTTGATCGGATACCTCAACACTCCGAACAATATATAACAGGGGTGTCAAACTCAAGGCCCGGGGGCCAAATCCGGCCCGTGACTTCATTTTCTGTGGCCCCACAAGAGCTTGCAAAGAATATAATATGTTTATTATACGGTTACAGAAGCACGTTGCCCATAAACTACATCTCCCACAATGCATCTCAAATTAGACCTTTTTCTTAGAATTTGACTTTTTTTCAAAATTTTATTTTTCTTTCAAAATGTCACTTCCTTTGTTTGACTTTGACTTTTCCCATAATTTGGCTTTTCTTTTTAAATCATTTTGTGACATGCGCACTGAAGAGACTTGCAATTATTTGCCCTAGACTTCTGCTTTCAGACGTAGTTAATCATGTAGTTATTACCCTATCCGATAATAATCCAATGCAGAGGCACAAATGGAATATAATACATTATTTTAAATATTTATATATGTATTTTTATATAGTCTTAAAGTTACAACCGGCCCATTGAGTGCAACCATAATGCTAATGTGGCCCGCGAGGAAATTGAGTTTGACACCCCTGATATATAAGAACTCAATGGAAACACAGACAAACTGTTGATTGAAGTAAAAGATTGTATTGAGACAGAATGCTTGAAGTCAACCAATATGTGTCTGAAAAGACAGAGAGTCTGACAGCGTCTATACTCTATTCCACACAGTAACACTCGATATTTGCTCCATCAATAATCACATATCATCCTTCTTCAGCAGGCAACATTCTGATAGTATAAACCCAGACAGTCGTGACACAAAGGTAACATGATTAAATCAGCTATGCATGATTTCTACAGTACCACCCTGCAAAAGTGCGTTGGGTTTTATCATAGCAGTTCTTATCACATCCACTCAGTCACTGTAAACCTTTCCTGAGAACCGCTCCATGTTTCTTATCGTTTCTCGGCTCAGATCATCTGTCATTCATGGCGTTCAGTGCAGTTTTTAGGATGAATCCAGATGTGCGACACTGATTAGCCCCCGCTGACATCTGATCATTATTTCGGTCAAGTTATAGCTGATTACAGCTTTAAGAAACGAACCCATTTGACTGCTTATTGCTTTAATCCCTGAGGCAACATGGGAGGTAAACAAAGCTGATTTGTGTGTTTGGTCCAAACTCACCGGATTAACTGTTGTGTGATTAATGTTGTTCATATAAATGATGTCCTGTATGATAATTGTATGTCCTAACTTAACCTTTCTTTTAATCACATTCGGCGTTACATTTAACTAGGATTGTTCGTAGTGTGTTTTTTCTGCAAGTGCGTCACACACACGCTTCTAGATTGTCCTGATGTTTCATGTGTTCATTCTGTTGTGTTTCATATTTAGTTGGCATGTTGTGTATTGTCAAAGCTGCAGATTTTCCTCTGTTCTGACCCTGAACAAACTCAAATCTAATACATTAGAATAAAAAAAGAGGGAAAACTGTTGATTATGTGGATGCATGACGCCGTTCTGGATCCCCTGAATTAATATCTTAAAATCAGGGGTGGTTCTAGAGGGGGCCAGGGGGGGCCAGTGCCCCCTAACACTGACCTCTGACCCCCCTGTGGTCCCCTAACAATGTATATTCTCTGGTACTCGGTTTGCCAAAAACCGCAGGATTTTGTTGCTGTAATGTGAGATTGTGCAGACACCCTTATGTAAAGTAGAGATGTAACTGTTCATTGCCTTTATTTTTATATAAATATGGTGTGAGTGCAAACATTGCACTATAACTTAAGCTGAAGCTAACAATAATAACTATAAGATCTATCTGAAATAAATAAGTGTACTGAAACAAATACCAATACCTGGATTGCATTGTTTTCTTATGTGCAATTACTTCATACTGTCTAGTTCTCTTTTTCGTCCTGCATTTATTGTGCCCCCCTCAGAAAATAACTGGCCCCCCAGTCAAATTGGTCTAGAACCGCCACTGCTTAAAATCAACACCAATTTGTTTATTCATCCATTTATTAATATTCTACATGCTTCCAAAAACGTCCAGAACTGCTTCATGTATTCAGTTTTGTTTATATATATTTTAAAAAATGTGTTTATTGATTTATGTTTTTCTCTTGGTTATTTGTTTTTCGTCATTTTGTCTTTAACATTAATGTTCATTTGTTATTTATGTTGAAATTTTTTCATCAATTTTCACCAATGTTTTATGTGTTTTCCATATGCCCCACCCTCCTCCTCCTCCCTCTTTAATTTCCAAATGACCAATCATGTGCGTGCGCATCATGTGACTGTGTCATGTGGCTCTTGCATGGTGCTGATGATGTCGTCTCCGCTGGCCAACAGAAGGTAATTCATTTTGTTTAGTTTGAGATCACGACATCAGAAATGGTCATTCAGAAGACTTTAGACACATAGGAGACGCATTACTTTTAATCTTGCCATTTTTCATTCATCTTTTTCTGTTAATATATAGTAAATAATCATCATTCTTCATCTTAAGAATGTCTCTTGCAAACTATGATCATTTTGCCCATTCTTCATTGCTTTCATTTAGTAACAATGCCAGACTTTTCTCCTTGTAGTGCCTGATTACAAATGCATTATTTTTATGATGTAGAAAATACACACTAGGGCCATATTCTTCTGGTAGATTTATGTGACTATTAACTCATTGACCCTGTGTGTTATGCTTGCTGTTACCCCTGCTTTAACATGCATTAATAATATCATAATTACTATAAAACCATAATAAATGTTTCTATATAGTCAAGTCTATAGATAACACCAGGTGTAAATGGGGTCTTTCATTTCTCCAGAGCTAGCTGAGACACATTTGAATTAATTTATGACAACATGTCCTTGATTTAAAGTGAAATACATAATGTTATCGCCACCCATCTGTGAACTCTACCTGCATTAACCACATTGCAATTTGTTTGTAAATCTAACATTGCATTTGTCTTTTCTCACTTTGGTGTCTGAGAGGCTGAGATTGTTCAGGATTCACATTTCTCAATCAGCCAAAGTGCAAAGGAGAGAAAACGTTATATCCAAAAATGAAGAACAAGATCAACATATTATCCCCGATTCGTTAAAGAATCAGGTAGAGGGAGAATCTCAATTTAAATCCAGACAAACTCTAAATGTGTGATTCTCTGGTGTTCTAGTTTATTTAAACCTTGATTAGAAATGTAGGTAGAAATACGTTTTGAAAGCCCTTTGACTTTTCTTCCAGATAGCACTCGTTTCTACACATTAGACTTTCTGAACAAGCAGATCTTTTGTTCAATTTTTTCTTTAGCCATTACATTTTTGATCACATTTAAACATCACGAGAGCATCTTCACAAAGTGCCCCTGACTGCCTTGCAAGTTCATTTTCACCTTACACATCGAACTTCTCTTGTGTTTTCCAAAGATCATCTGTAGCTCGCAGTGTGTGATTGCATTACTGCAGCATGCACGTCCTGGTTGCATCCTCTTTCTTCTTCTAGAAGACAAGTCCACCCTGTCTGCATGTGTCTGTGTCTTGCATTTCTACATTGACAGTATGAACATAATCGTTATTTTTCCAAGTTGTATAGTGTTGAGTTAAGATTGGGTGTAAAAAATTGATTCAAGTCAGAATTCGGAGGACATTTTTTAGCATTAATCCTTACTGTATTTCAGACAAACAATTGATGTCAAACACTCCAAAACTAAAAGAGGATATCTGTATCCAACCGCATGTATTCTATGACTCTTTTCAATTCCCTTTATGTCTCAATGTACGCTTTAAAGAGTGAGGGTGCCATATACTGTAAGTTGGCATTGAATGTGTTTCAGGGTGAGATGCTCCAGTCTGCATGGAGAAGCTTGTCGTTCTAACCCCTTCTCTCTCAGTTTTAGCCTCAGAGAAAATGAGCTAACCCAG
The DNA here is from genome assembly GCF_902827175.1 of Gymnodraco acuticeps. Taxonomy (NCBI): domain Eukaryota; kingdom Metazoa; phylum Chordata; class Actinopteri; order Perciformes; family Bathydraconidae; genus Gymnodraco; species Gymnodraco acuticeps. The sequence goes on along the minus strand of NW_022990872.1, from coordinate 161,356 downwards.
AATGATGCCTGTGAATAACCCCGCTGAATGTCCCGATGTTTAACCGGCCTCGTGTTACGCTGCTGTCACTAACCAACTGTCTGATTTACTTCCAGCATCTGTCATGTTCAGTCCTGTGTAGACGAATGCAGCTCAGATGATAACTCACAGTGCCTTCATGCATATTCATTTAATTACCACTAACACTGAGATTGTCCATTTGAAATGTCTGTCAATGTTACACATGTTAAAGGCTGCCCATTGTCTTTGATAATGTAGAATATAATATGTTCTTCCCACCTGCTATTATGAGAGAGTGTTAGCACAGGGCAAAGGCTGTACTATCATGAGGTAGACAATTTAAATACATCATCCTCAAGGCTAACTGTGTGCAACCAAATATGTACATAATTAATGAGTCTGGGTTGTCAGTCTCCTCCCTTACACATTGGAATGAGAGAAAACGCCTCAACCCATGCATACTAAACACCTCCACCTGCCCTCCCTCAACACTATGTATACATTATGAGAAGTAATAGAGTAACACGTCCAATCAAGGTCTACAGGCTCATTATCCAGCGACCCAGCCGCCATAACTCAGGAGGCAGAGCAGATAATGAGGCTTCAAGGAGAGAGGCAACTCCGCGCAGCCCTTAAAGGGAAACACACCCACAATATGTATTTCATATTTGAAAACACGCTTTGTTGGTTTCTGCAATAAAGTGGTAAAGGGAAGATTGATTTTTTAGTCCGAATTTAGGAAGTTAGCTTCTCCCTGGTTCCCTTTGTGGGGAATTTTCCATTTGATTTTGCATTATGCTTTTAAGTTTTATGATACTTAGCAGGATAATCACTACATATTACACCACTTGTTGATAGGCTATAAGCTATTCACGTCACCACCGCTAAGCTAAAGGTGGCTAATGTTGGGCTATAAAGGAACAACAGCACGGTCACATGACTTCACGTCACCACCGCTAAGCTAAAGGCGGCTAATGTTGGGCTATAAAGGAACTACAGCACGATCACATGATTTCACGTCACCACCGCTAAGCTAAAGGCGGCTAATGTTGGGCTATAAAGGAACTACAGCACGGTCACATGACTTCACTTCACCACCGCTAAGCTAAAGGAGGCTAATGTTGGGCTATAAAGGAACTACAGCACGGTCACATGACTTCACGTCACCACCGCTAAGCTAAAGGAGGCTAATGTTAGGCTATAAAGGAACTACAGCACGATCACATGATTTCATGTCACCACCGCTAAGCTAAAGGAGGCTAATGTTGGGCTATAAAGGAACTACAGCACGATCACATGATTTCATGTCACCACCGCTAAGCTAAAGGAGGCTAATGTTGGGCTATAAAGGAACTGCAGCACGGTCACATGATTTCACGTCACCACTGCTAAGCTAAAGGCGGCTAATGTTGGGCTATAAAGGAACTACAGCACGATCACATGATTTCATGTCACCACCGCTAAGCTAAAGGAGGCTAATGTTGGGCTATAAAGGAACTGCAGCACGGTCACATGATTTCACGTCACCACTGCTAAGCTAAAGGCGGCTAATGTTGGGCTATAAAGGAACTACAGCACGGTCACATGACTTCACGTCACCACCGCTAAGCTAAAGGCGGCTAATGTTGGGCTATAAAGGAACTACAGCACGATCACATGATTTCATGTCACCACCGCTAAGCTAAAGGAGGCTAATGTTGGGCTATAAAGGAACTGCAGCACGGTCACATGATTTCACGTCACCACTGCTAAGCTAAAGGCGGCTAATGTTGGGCTATAAAGGAACTACAGCACGGTCACATGACTTCACGTCACCACCGCTAAGCTAAAGGCGGCTAATGTTGGGCGTGATGAAGTGCAGTCGTCTCAATTAGACAGTTGTTCGCAACCGCGTTTTTTTTAATTCACCAGTGGGGTATTTACTGATGTATTTTATGTCGCAGAACAAAATCTCTTCAACTTGTGTTAACCACATACCTTATTTCAGGCTTCTAACCTACAGTAAAACACGTCCAAAAAAAACATTGACTTCCAAACAAGGAAACAAGAAGGGCTAAAATGCCGACTCATTTCTCGGTTGTACAACTCATTCCTGCACCACTATATTCCCCCAAACTCAGCAACACAGTTTCCTTTAATAAATGCTAATATAAGCGGTTTTTTTGACAGGGTAGGTTTAAGAGAACTTTACAATAGTAGTAGGAGTAGAAGCAGAGTAGTTTACTTGCATTTAGAGGCTAATGTTGATGCAACAACCCTATGTATGTCAACTAATTGCTCTCTTTCTCCTGTGCAGGGGAACCTAGTGCACCTAAACTGGAGGTGAAGGTCCTGGAGAGGGGCAACTCTCTGAAGGTGAACTGGATCAAGCAGGACGACGGCGGATCCCCCATTAAACATTACCTGGTCCGATACAAGGCTGTGAGTACAGAGCTTTTTTTAAATATTGCAGTGGTTTCATAATAAATGTTAATAACCAATGCTTGGAAATACTCACCAAACTACAAGCAGGAATACGATGTAGCCCTCTGCCGTAAAAAGTGCCGTTGTTTTTATTATTGTATATTACTATTTTTATTCCGGTGAAAAACTGGGTTTCATGACAGTGCGTAATTGTATAGATAAAACATAAAATATATATTTTTACAAAACTAAGAAGTTAAAGTAAGAGTAGGCGATTAAAAGATTTAAAAATAATAGGATTTACAATTATTTTTGTTAACATAACATATTAAAGGGAAAATGAAAATATCTAAATAAATAATAGAAATTGTATAGAAAATGTACATGCACATTGTACAAAATATAACATCAACAAAATATGTAGAGATATGTATAATACAACATATGCAATGGTTAGTTTAGTTTGAATGAATATATTAAAGCTGATTCGAAAGGTTTAACTTTTCATTCATGAAAATTCTCATGTACAATTCAAAAGGTTGCTAAAAGAAATCTCAGTATTATAACGTATAATTGAACTGTGCCTGGCTATGTATGTATTATTGTTTGGCCTTATGATGGCTAACATTGGATGCCCATTTTAGTTTTCACTTCATATAGCACTGTAAATTGCATGAAATTATGAGCCGTTTTGTTTTATGTGTGTTTGACAGTGTCAGTGAGGACCCCAGGAAGGATAGCCAATGCTACACATTAAAAGACATAAAATAGTGCAATAAATACAAATAAAATCAATAGAAATAGTGCAAGTAGAGTCTATGTACAAGTAATTGGAATATGATATATTAGATAAATAATGTGTAAGTTGCAAACAGATGAATGTTATGGATGTTCTTTCAAAAGTTCAGGTGTTTAACAGTTGAGTGCACAGTGTTGATTTGTGTCCTGCGTATATTCTCTTATCTTTCAGAAGCACGTGTCTGAGTGGAAGCCAGAGATCCGAATGCCTCACAACAGCGAGTACGCGACGCTGAGCGGCCTGGACTGGAACACGGAGTACGAGGTGTACGTGGTGGCCGAGAACCAGCAGGGAAAATCAGAGCCGGGTGTCGTCTCCTTCAGAACCGCCAGCGACCCCACCACCATCCCAGGTACGAATCCCATCATCTCATCATCTCCCCAGCATCCACACACAGCCAGCGTGCGGCGAGGCCTCCCCGTGACCACAATACTGAAACTAACAACAATTTAAAATAAGCAAAATAAATCTAGGAAAGGATCTAAAAGTTGACAAAAGATAACCCTCTTGGTAGAAGTAGGATTGAAATAAGACACAATTTGTGACCACAATACTGATATTTACAAAATGTATAAATATAATAAAGTAATTAATTTTAATATAAAGAAATTCAAATAAAAACATGAAAGGTAAATTAAAAAAAATATGATCAAATAAAGAAGAAGGCAAGGCAAGTTTATTTATATAGCACTTTTCAACACAAGGCAATTCAAAGTGCTTTACAAAAAATGAAAGACATTAAGAAAATGGCATTTAAAATCAGTCATTAAAAAGAAAAAGTAATAAAATAAACAAAGGGGTATATTGCTAATTAAAAGCTTACTTAAAATAATATTTTGCCCATAATATTTGTATTTGTTGGGTGTAAGTGTAGTGGATACAATCCACATCCCAAATGTTATGTAAGGGGACTTTTAGAATATTAACTTTTTGAATAAGCAATTTAAAACATTATGCTCACCTTTTGCAGAGCAGAGATGTTTTTATTCCTCCTCAATAACTCTCTGCAGCTACAGATAAAACTCAGCATCACGTTGCTCTTCCTCTGTGAAGCTGCTGTTGCTGCTGAGCTCCAGTGAGTGTGAAGAGGAGCAGATATCAGTCGGAGCATTTTGTCTAGTTAATACCAACAACTTGTCCTCAGGTGGTCACGGTCGGCCTCTGCTCTCTGGCTGTGTGAGCTGATAATTTTAACTCGGGCTGCTTCCCCATTCACTAAACCTGAGCTACAAAACTACTACATCATACAAATGTTTTCTACTACTACTTCTCCCTCATGTAACTATAATTGTATCTTTTATGATACTTACACATTTTGTTCAGCAGCATAATCTCCACATATTAACACCACTCTATTATTTTAGAAGTAAAATGCTAACGTTAGGCTACAAAAGGAACTACAGCACGGTCACATGACTTCACGTCACCACCGCTAAGCTAAAGGCGGCTAATGTTGGGCTATAAAGGAACTACAGCACGGTCACATGATTTCACGTCACCACGGCTACGCTAAAGTCAGCTAACGTTAAGCGTGATGACATTTAGTCGTCTCATTTAGACACTTGTTAGCAACCAGTCCTCATTTAAAAACATGTTCAACATTTGAACCATTGATATCCAGACTAGAGAACAGGAAGTGGATTTCCTTCAAATATATAACTTATTATATTACAAAAAATACCATTTTATTCAAACAAAATGGCCTCCTTCCTCCCTTTTTTCCACAAACCTCTCATCTTGTTATTCTTTCTATCTCAATATCCCTCGCTCCCTGTCAGGTTTAGTGGGTCTCACACTCCTATTGTCATGCAGTGTGGGGCTTTGTTAATGTTGGGATGCAGCCCTAATAGTGTTTGCATGGAGCCTCTTCCAGCTGGATTAATCTGTGTGTTATTGGAGACCCTGAAATGCAATGGCTGCCAGTGCATGGCGAATAAAGAAAAGCAGAGATTTTCTTTTTTCATGCGCTTGCTGGGCATCAGCCATGTATCAGTGGGAGGTTTGGATCATGTGGGCTTCATCCAAGTCAGTCCCCCTTTAATTCCCCTAATTTCTTTCATTTCATGTTGTTGTTTTGGATGTGTGGTTTTGCTTTCAAGTTGCTGTTGAGTTCCCCTCCCTTTGAGACATGTGGGGAATTGCTGAGGTTTATTTTTAGCTACAACATCTGCATTTAATTCCCCTTCTTGGTACAGTTTCTCATTTTCTAAATACATGTATTGGCTCCCTGCTCTAAATTTGGACGCAAATTGCGAAAGCAGGTTTCAATCAGTTTGAATTTGTTTTCTTTTTCCACGGCCGCCACACACACACACACACACACACACACACACATAAACCAAAGGGAAAACATTTAAAAGTGAAGGATGTTATTGTAAATCGCTTTGGATACAAGTGCAGCTAAATGAAATGTAAGGTGTCTCTCAAATGATTAGATTAGATTATTTTCGTATAGATTAAATAAACTTTATTAAACACAAATTGGGAAATTGCACATTTAAACAAGGCATTGCACATAAGTTAAAAATAAATTAAAATGTAAATATATATATATATAAACAGTAGACGGATAGAGGATATATTGCATATATAGTAATATTGTTTTAGATTGGTTTAAATATATTTGATTGATCCCCAATCAGGAAAGAGTTGGAGGTAAAGCATGGAGGTAAAGTTTGAGTGCAATGTGTACAATTTATTTATAAAAATGTAAGTATGAGCTTTGATTTTACATTGTAATGTGGGAAATACTCTCACGTCCTTAAAGTAATTGTTGTTTTAATGGAAATGTGTGCAACATTTCGTCCTTATGTCAGTAGTAGTCAGGTTTAAAATAAGACAAAACATTTCTGTAGTTTGGCGGAAAAATTGTCTTTTGATTCTGGCGTTTCTAAAAAGCCTCGATAACATTGGGCTTGTGTAATTCCTGCAGCGTGTCACAGCAGGTGAGAGGCTGCCCAGCTGTGGAGAGATAATTCATAATTCATCATAATTTTCGAGCAAAAAAGTGTCAACACGGACACAGACAATCCAAATCCCCCAAACTAAGGCTGACATTGGAGTAAATTAAACAGATATTAACATTCGCAGTTTTTATAACATCCATTCATCTACTCATCCATTCATAACCAGCTTCTGTCTTGACGCGTGTTTGCATGACCAGTGATGTAATCTGAAGAAATGCACGCTCCTTTCCACCTGCATTCTCAACACAATTCATTTTATTTACAAATCTTATCATAAGACGATGATATGTGAAGTGCAGTAGTGCTATCTTCCTAAACCTGTAATATTTTATACAAATCTTTTAGAAGATGACTTGTTTTCCCTGCAGTGTCTTCAGCAGCATCTATTCAGCACTAATTACGACAGCAAATATGCTTTGAAGGAATCTTAAATGCTGCCAGATTACAGTCCGACTAGCTAATGAGGAAACCTTTCAAATGGGTCTTTCTGCAGAGTTTCTAAATGCAAACGAGAACATAAAAAACGCAGCTAATTAAGCATCATAAAGCTGTTATTTAGTCAGTAATAAACAGGTCAGTATTCCCTGCTCCTATTCTACAAAACAATTAATCAAGGATTTTTGTCACACAGTCTTTCACACAGCAAGTCAGTGTTAAAGCTATGGGGAGTATCACTGGTTGGATATTGAAATGATCACATACTGTATCTATCAGTAAAACGTAGCAGCCTTTGGCAAACACTTCCAGAGACACAGATAAAATAACATTAATCTAGAGGCCATACTGCGTTTATGCATGTGTGTGCATTACCATTACACCACTGGCCTTTACAAATGCACGTCAATAGAGTACTGCAGGGATTATTGTAGAGTAAGTTAGCATCTCCCTGGTGCCCTTGACAAAAATCCAATGGTATTTTCCTATAGGATTTGCAGAAAACAAGCTCTTTGCAAAGAAAAGTTATTGACGCTAGTAATAGCTGAAGTGTAAATGCAATTTGCAGAAGTAAAAAGCTAATGTTGGGCTATAAAGGAACTACAGCCCATGACTTCACCGCCGCTAAGCTAAAGGCGGCTAATGTTCGTGAGATGACGTTTAGTAGTCTCATTTAGACACTTGATACAATACAATACGATAATGCTTTGAAATACGATACAATACTTCCTGATAGAATAAGATATACAATACATTAACGAAGAATATATACGATACAATACTTTCTGATACAATACGTTACAATACATTACCTTACAATAAGATACACTATGATACAATACGTTACAATATGTTAAAATACATTACAATACGTTACAATACATTACCTTACAATATGATACAATAAGATACACTATGATACAATACGTTACAATATGTTACAATATGTTAAAATACATTACAATACGTTACAATACGTTACAATACATTACCTTACAATATGATACAATAAGATACACTATGATACAATACGTTACAATATGTTACAATACGTTACAATACATTACAATATGATATAATATGTTACAATATGTTACAATACGTTACAATACGCTACAATATGTTACAATACGTTACAATTAGGGCCGGGACTTTAACGCGTTAATTAAGATTAATTAATTACACAAAAATTAACGCGTTAAAAAAATTAACGCATTTTAATCGCACTTATTTTTGCACCGCGGAACGTTTCTCACTGGATGAGTTTCAGGCGTACCGATTATACTGGAGCACCAACTAACGTTCATGACTTCAGACAACAACAAACCACAGTGAACAACAGTGGGAAATGTTGTTTTAAAAAACGGACGGATGGAAGCGTCGATAAGAGCACGGTTGTGTACAAATTATGCAAAAAGGAATTCGCATATCACCGCAGCACATCAAGCCTCAAGTATCACCTCAATGCAAAACATATAGCAGCTAGCGTGGACGTTAGCCTCTTTTATCGCGTTCACACCAAAAAGAGCCGGAACTAAAATTAGTTCACGAGAACCTTTTTACCCCCACGAAAGTCCCTGCTAGAGAGCAGAGAGCTGCTAGAGAGCAGGGACTTTCGTACGGCTCTCTTGTGAGAAAAGAGCTATATGTCTGATTGGCTGGAAGGATTGCAAACCACGCCCCGTAAAACTCCCAAAAAGTTTGGTGAAGCCGCCATTTTATTATCCTCGCATTAGCATTATTAGCATTAGCATTAGCCCAGCGCAGAAACGCAGAGAGACTAACTTATGGCAACACAAAATAAAACATGGGAGCGGTGGAGATGAGGAGGTGTCGGCGTTCTGGCGATTTACTCGGAAGGCTGCTGGGAATCCCAGCAGCTTCTACTGAAGCCAGTCCCCAACTCCGGGGACTTCCGGCCGGGGACTTTGGGCGGCAGTATACGCCGTGAAGTGGTTTGCGGCCTGCCAGTAAACCCAAAGCAGAAGAAGAAGAAGTGACGTCAGCGGCTTCATTTGCCTAATCCTCCCCCAGGTTCAAAGAATTCTCATGAACCTTTGTGGGAAAAGTACTGCGGTGTGAATGCGCCTAATGGTATACTAAAATCCATGTGAAAAAAATTGCTTCTCACTGTTCTTAGGTCAAATATTTATATGTGATTAAAAATGCGATTAATTTCGATTAATTAATTACAAAGCCTCTAATTAATTAGATTATTTTTTTTAATCGAGTCCCGGCCCTAGTTACAATATGTTAAATACATTACAATACGTTACAATACATTACCTTACAATATGATACAATAAGATACACTATGATACAATACGTTACAATATGTTACAATACATTAAAATATGTTACAATACGTTACAATACGTTACAATACGTTACAATACGCTACAATACGTTACAATACGTTACAATATGTTACAATACGATACACTATGATACAATACATTACCTTAAAATACGTTACGATAAGATACAATACCATATGATAATACTTTACGATATGATACGATACGATGCAATAAGGTACGATACAATGCGATAATACTTCACGATTAAATTCACTAGTGGGGTATTACTATTTACTGACAAAATGTATGCTGTGGATCAAAAACCTTCAAAACCAGAAACTTCCAGAGGGAACAGGAAGTGTTTAAATGCTGACTCATTTCCGGGTGTACGGACTCATTCCTGCACCACTCTATAGCGTGACTTATAACTGCCACTGATCTGCACCATGACGGATTAAAACCTTGTCTTGTTTCTAACCATTACTCTGTGTTTGACTCGTCTTCCTGTCTGTTGTCATTTCCTTGACCTTTCACCCCCATGCATGCCATGCGTCATCTTGCCGTGCTGCTAACATGCTACGACTTATTTTTTTACTTTGATCCTCTAGCTTCACATGTAGACGTCCCTTTTTATTCCTCGATTCAGTTGTAATTTCTGTATTTCTGACGTTATTTCTCTATCTCTCTCCCTCTTTTCCCTCTTTCTTCCCCCCTTTTTTCTCCGTGTCTCGTCTTCATGTGTGATCTTCTTGGGCACCTATGGACCATGACATTGCCATACACACAAATGTCTCTTTCTCTGTGTTTGTTGCTTGTATTATATCTTTTTATTATCCATCTGTTGTTGGCCAATCAGCCACCCTGGGGTGCCGGTGTGTTTCCTGCAGTCTGGCAGCGCTCCTGCTGTCCATGCTGGCTCTGCTCTGCCTCTCATAAACTGATTTTTTTTTTCGAGGAGAAAGAGGAAAGTCTGAGCCTTTGAAATCTTTCAGCACAGACTCCTTTGCTTTCTATGCCTTTCGACCCCTTGTGCAGCCACACACAAGATAAAAAAAATAAGAAGACATTGGTTTCATGATGTTATTACAGGGTGCTCAGTACTTGCATCATTCTCAAATTTCGGGGGAATTTAGATTCTGTTAATATTTTTGTTTTCATTTGTTTAAATGTTGTATATGAATAGATTTGGAAAGGGTTATGTTACCGTTGGATTTGGGAGTGTTTTAGATTAGTAACACATTCATAATGCCTTAATGTGATCTTAAGAAGGGGTGATTGATAGACTTACCTTACACTGTTTGATTATGTGTCTACAACCGGAAATGGCAATCACAAAGAGACTTTTATTTTGGAATTTGTTGCCTTTTAAACAGACACATCGTTGTCACAAATGACATGAAAGCATGAACACTGCATGAAGGCATGATCCAGTATTCATTCATGTGCTATGCAGCTGCTTTAGAGCTCCCCACTGGAGCATTATGAATGTGTTAACAGGTGAAGAGTGCCTCATTCCTCTGTCTTTGGATACAAGCTTGAAATGTCCTGCTGTATAAAATGAGGAAAGATTGCAGAGCAAAACAAAATGGACACTGGTTATGGTAATCATTTTTCAAGATTAATTTTCACATTATAATGTAACCGCCTTGTCTGGAGAGAAGGTTGAAACTAATCATGTTTTGTGACTAAGTGTACATACTCTTTTCAAACTGACCTTGAAGATTTTTTTGTTGTTCATGTTCTCTTTCTACCTGAAAGCAGAGAAATGTCTAAGTAAAAAATACATATGTGCAACAACACTAAAAATATTTCATTTTCAATAATGTGAAATGATTCTATCTCTGAGGAATTTTTGTAAGTACATATCAGTGTGTTTCCATGTAACCATTGTAGGGTTGAAATAAATTGTTTCTTTTTCTTTCATGGAAGTGACGGCTTTCTGAGGCTGAAGTGTCTGAACGGACTGAAGTGTGTGTGACACCGTGTGAAGCTGCTCCTAGACATCTTTTACAACATGTCTGTATTCAGTGTTGCATCTCACCACACAACGTTAAACCCAGATGCTAACAACTTAAACGTCTGGCTATTTAAAGAAGCATGTATGAACAAAAGATGAACTTATGTCAAACAGTATACACAATGAAGGCTTTGCGATCACATATGGCCTTGTTGTTGTTGTTGTTGTGAAAGTCCAAACTAGAAAGCCTGAGAAAGACAGGAAATAATTTAACTAAGATGCAACAACGCTCTCTTTTGTTGACAACAAATCAACTGCAGCATCGTGAGAGCTCAATCACATCCTGATTGGAGCTGTAGTTTTTGATTGTTAACAAAATATATCCGTTAAAATTAGGAGGCCTCACGATTGTAATCACAACTGCATTAGTAATGCGCTTTTAGACAACAACAATGATTTTTTTAAAAACTGGTGTTTTATCATGATTTAGATTTTTAAAAGCATGAAACAAACACACTGCAGCTTTGGTTCCAATCTAAAAACATTTAAGAGATATATATTTTTTAGCTTTGATATCTAGATAAATGTCCAGCTCTCCGGCATTTTGAAGAGGCCCTATTCTGCTTTTTGGGTTTTATTTTTCCTGTAGGTATTCCAGAACATAGTGACATCACTATGTAACACTTGCACTTCTATTGGCATTAACACATTGTACGTGATAGGCTAAGGGGCGGGACATCTCTAAGCGGTTGACCAATCACAACAGAGGCGGCCAGCTAACCAATCAGAGCAGACTGGGCTCTGGTTTCAGACAGAGGGTGAAAAGGCAGTATGAGAACAATACAGAGCTTTTTGAACATTAAAGCATGGAGACATGTCCCAGTAGAGACACTACATACTGATATACACCTGAACATCAGCAGGAGAGGACTCTTTAAAGTAGAGACACTACATACTGATATACACCTGAACATCAGCAGGAGAGGACTCTTTAAAGTAGAGACACTACATACTGATATACACCTGAACATCAGCAGGAGAGGACTCTTTAAAGTAGAGACACTACATACTGATATACACCTGAACATCAGCAGGAGAGGACTCTTTAAAGTAGAGACACTACATACTGCTATACACCTGAACATCAGCAGGAGAGGACTCTTTAAAGTAGAGACACTACATACTGATATACACCTGAACATCAGCAGGAGAGGACTCTTTAACGTAGAGACACTACATACTGATATACACCTGAACATCAGCAGGAGAGGACTCTTTAAAGTAGAGACACTACATACTGATATACACCTGAACATCAGCAGGAGAGGACTCTTTAAAGTAGAGACACTACATACTGATATACACCTGAACATCATCAGGAGAGGACTCTTTAAAGTAGAGACACTACATACTGATATACACCTGAACATCAGCTGGAGAGAACTCTTTAAAGTAGAGACACTACATACTGATATACACCTGAACATCAGCAGGAGAGAACTCTTTAAAGTAGAGTCACTACATACTGATATACACCTGAACATCAGCAGGAGAGGACTCTTTAAAGTAGAGACACTACATACTGATATACACCTGAACATCAGCAGGAGAGGACTCTTTAAAGTAGAGACACTACATACTGATATACACCTGAACATCAGCAGGAGAGGACTCTTTAAAGTAGAGACACTACATACTGATATACACCTGAACATCAGCAGGAGAGGACTCTTTAAAGTAGAGACACTACATACTGCTATACACCTGAACATCAGCAGGAGAGGACTCTTTAAAGTAGAGACACTACATACTGATATACACCTGAACATCAGCAGGAGAGGACTCTTTAAAGTAGAGACACTACATACTGATATACACCTGAACATCAGCAGGAGAGGACTCTTTAAAGTAGAGACACTACATACTGATATACACCTGAACATCAGCAGGAGAGGACTCTTTAAAGTAGAGACACTACATACTGATATACACCTGAACATCAGCAGGAGAGGACTCTTTAAAGTAGAGACACTACATACTGATATACACCTGAACTTCAGAAGGAGAGGACTCTTTAAAGTAGAGACACTACATACTGATATACACCTGAACATCAGCAGGAGAGGACTCTTTAAAGTAGAGACACTACATACTGATATACACCTGAACATCAGCAGGAGAGGACTCTTTAAAGTAGAGACACTACATACTGATATACACCTGAACATCAGCAGAAGAGGACTCTTTAAAGTAGAGACACTACATACTGATATACACCTGAACATCAGTAAGAGAGGACTCTTTAAAGTAGAGACACTACATACTGATATACACCTGAACATCAGCAGGAGAGGACTCTTTAAAGTAGAGACACTACATACTGATATACACCTGAACATCAGTAGGAGAGGACTCTTTAAAGTAGAGACACTACATACTGATATACACCTGAACATCAGCAGGAGAGGACTCTTTAAAGTAGAGACACTACATACTGATATACACCTGAACATCAGCAGGAGAGGACTCTTTAAAGTAGAGACACTACATACTGATATACACCTGAACATCAGCAGGAGAGGACTCTTTAAAGTAGAGACACTACATACTGATATACACCTGAACATCAGCAGGAGAGGACTCTTTAAAGTAGAGACACTACATACTGATATGAACCTGAACATCAGCAGGAGATGACTCTTTAAAGTAGAGACACTACATACTGATATACACCTGAACATCAGCAGGAGAGGACTCTTTAAAGTAGAGACTCTACATACTGATATACACCTGAACATCAGCAGGAGATGACTCTTTAAAGTAGAGACACTACATACTGATATACACCTGAACATCAGCAGGAGATGACTCTTTAAAGTAGAGACACTACATACTGATATACACCTGAACATCAGCAGGAGAGGACTCTTTAAAGTAGAGACACTAGATACTGATATACACCTGAACATCAGCAGGAGAGGACTCTTTAAAGTAGAGACACTACATACTGATATACACCTGAACATCAGCAGGAGAGGACTCTTTAAAGTAGAGACTCTACATACTGATATACACCTGAACATCAGCAGGAGATGACTCTTTAAAGTAGAGACACTACATACTGATATCCACCTGAACATCAGCAGGAGAGGACTCTTTAAAGTAGAGACACTACATACTGATATACACCTGAACATCAGCAGGAGAGGACTCTTTAAAGTAGAGACACTACATACTGATATACACCTGAACATCAGCAGGAGAGGACTCTTTAAAGTAGAGAACATTATAGATCAGAGACGATGTAATGCATACAAGAAGAGTCTCCAACAGCCTTGATCAGTAACAGCTCAATGTGAGAGGATCACTAAAGCATTAACACATGTTCAGTTATCACACAGATGTTGTCCACATTGGTAAACATTGGTTTACCTTTCAACCTTTAGTTCCACCAATGAGTGTTTCCCATGGTTACGAGGAGTCATGATAAATACAAAAAACACTCCTTGACTTCTTTAATGGGTTATTGTCCCATCTCTTCTTTCCCTGTGCTTCAGCGTGTTGTCAAAGAGAGTAAAAGGGAACATTCGTTGTCAATTGCTCCTTTTAAAGATGTTATCATGGGTGCTCGAACATCCAGCATACCATATACTCGACTTCCCGTTTGAAAAACAGAATATCACAAGGTTCAATTTGCCCGCAGCAAAGAGCACTTGGCTTCCAAGTAAGCAAATGTCAGAGGTTTTACTCTTTGATTTGTAATCTTTGAAAGGGGCTTTGGAAGGTGAACGCAGCTCAAGAGGCTCTCTGCCTACTTAGGAAGAAGAAGCATCATGTGTGCCTGAAGGTAGAATAACATGTATTTGTTCGAGCCCTTAATCCTCACGCGCGAATGAGAAAACACGTATTGGCGCAGAGGAAAACATATATTTCTTCTACCTCTAATGATGGTTTCTTGAACAATTCTCGCTGCAAAATTGCCTTCCTTGGTTTCATTGTTCCTGTTTCATTGTTCCTTCATTGTTCATTGTTCCTGGCACTGCTGTTTAATCTCAACTAAGTTCTGTCAGAAGGATAATAAGAGCTTACGGCACCCTTGAGATGTTCTTTGTCACTTGTTGGTCCCTCCTGTTGTTCATCACTGCCTTCTGAGTAATGATAGTGCTGATCAGCGCTGAGTGATTTTCATTTTGCTAATCAGGATCTCCATCTGAGTGTGTGTGCGTGAGGCTTACTGCATTGCATATCAACAGAATCTCCCCCACAGCAAACGCTGCACACAGACTGCAGACTCAGTCTCGTTAAGCATTGCACAGAAACATCCTGTTTGCTGTTTGGACGTGGTTAATGAGGTGTTGATATGAAGTTCACACGAGATCAGCCAATTTGTACAGGAAATGAAGTGACAAGTTCCATTTACTCTGAAAGCCTGATATATGTCTTCTTGGTAGCTTTTCACCACACCAGACTAGGGGTGCAACAACTAATCGACTTAATCGATTCAAATCAATTACCAAATTAGTTGCCAACTAATTCAGTCGTCGATTCGTTGGTGACGTCACCACGTGTGTTTTACGCGCCGTTAAGCTCCAACGTTATCGGTCTTTTTATCGGTACTGGAGACAACACATATTTTCAAGGCACTCCTTTATAATTATTGGGATAAACAGGTTTGAAATCATTCCAATGTATACTATAGGACAGTAACCACAAATATCCTTTAAAACTGGACTTTCCACCCAAACCCAGCTGTTGACTTGTGGATGCAAGCAGCTAATCACAGACTCAACCAGAGAGAAAGTAGTAGGCCTACATCATCAGCTACCATGTCTGACAGAGAGGAAGACAGTGAGGAGAACAGTCAGGAGGGTAGTGATGACAGCTTGTAGGATAACTGGTCGTGCTAATGTTGTCTTGTGTTCGCCTCTGCATGTGTGTTCTGTGTTCACCTCTGTGTGTTCTGTGCCGTGTGTCTGGCAAATAAAGACCGGTTTATTTATTTCATTTTAAGGATGAGCACCAAGCAACATCTCCAGGTGCTCCTTTGAGAACCAGGGCAAAAAAGTTATGTGCACCCCTGATTATATCGCAGTCTTAGTGTCGCCAACTCGTTTCTAAAATGCAGACAAACAAATGCGTCTATGATGTATTTTCGATCTTTCCAATCCAGAAGAGATCTCTCCCCCGTCTGTGTGCGAGGGGGCGGGGCGGTTTACACACGCAGCTGCTACATGCAGCAACCATGGATGTATAATAAGAACTGGATACAGCGTGGGAGGCGGGGCCTCATTCATTCCTATGAGAGCTGCTCATTGGCGCATGATGATAAAATGGCTCAACTTTTGAGAGTGAAACGTCACAGATTACCCGGCATGCCTGAGAAGTACCCGTATGTGCACTCATAGAGCATGCGCAACTTTAACCAAAATGCTCGTTCACATCAAGCACGTCAATTTGCGTACACGTAACAGCACCGCGCGTTCATGACAGCATGGTAATGGATTGTTATTATGATGGATTTGATATTAACGAGGCGGCAGTTGGCAGCTAGCGGCTAGCTAGTAATTATGCTAATGTACACATCAATCGTTATGTACTTATATTACGTTGTAACAGGATCTAGTGATATCCAACAGAGCTTCATTTAGCATGAAAGAATGATTGCACTGTGTATATATATATATATATATACTTATAATAATAAGTAATATTAACTTTATTTAATACAACATTTACGGTACAAGATTTAATCATCCAGCCCATGTAGTATGATAATGAATTACAGCAAACATGTGCAATATATCCATTATTACAGCTCCGTGGGATGGCAGTAAGGCGATATGGATCCGTTCTTATTGTGCATCCATGGGTAAAGATAAACGCAACTCACATTGGTTTCTCAAACAGCATCTCTGTAAACTACGTGTATTCACTGAATGTCACTCTCTGCCTTTAACGGCTCGTTGTAGCTCCAATAGCTCCAGCCCCCACCCTCCCTGTGTGCACAGTGTGCTCTGATTGGTCGGGACACGTAACATGAACGTGCCGGGCGGCGCGGTCCCGTGGGTTAGATGCGCGTTCATAATGCCGAGGGAAATAACTCTCAGAATAACGTTATTAGCTAATTTTTACAACTTGAGGAACGAATGTTTTTAATAAGGGCTATACAAGTGTTCATATTGGGTAGTTTATTTAGTTTAAAAAAAAGTATCCAACGATTTACAGACCACTCTTTCCCCATGTAAGTCAATGGGAAAAAGTGTTTCCGGGCCCAGCAACCAAACGGAAGTGTAGTACCGCCGTTTGGCCAGCACGAATATTTTCATCTGAGTCCGGCGCACTTCCTGGGGGCTTGGCAGCAACACACTGCGGAGATGGCGGAGAGAACGCGCTCCAAGGTGTGGTTCAACTTTACCCGTCTCGATGCTCGTTGCCTTAAAAGTGCAATAAGAGTTTAGCATGTAAGGGCGGTAACACGAGCAATGTGTCTAAACATTTAGCAAAAGTGCTCCACATCCAGACGGAGGAATGCACCGGGTTCGACTGTCTTTCTAGCAGCTCTGTAGCTCCATCCACGAGTAACGTTTCCACGTCAGGTGTTATGTATGCTAGCAGCAACACACGGAGTTAACTCCATGATACAAACATGGGTTAATGATTAGAGGTAACCGAGTTATTCATTTTGTTAAAGTTTCAGCTATTCTGTTCACAGTTCTGTCATCAAATTATTTATTACGATTTGTTAAAACATTGTTGTTTCTTTTGATGTGAAATATTATTTATTTAATTTAAATAAAAAGCAATGTTAGGTTTGTTCAAAATGTATTTAGTTAATTTAATAATATATGTATTTTTGAATCAAGTATTCATCTTTATTGTCTTCATTGTTAGTTTCCACATGCCTAAAACAACCTCAAGCTACATCTAAAAGTTGATGGCTCAATCAGAGCGTTTGAGAAATTGTGCAAGGCATAATAGTCCGAATAGTCGATTAATCGTTTCATTAATCGATAGATTAATCGATTATCAAATTAGTCGTTTGTTGCAGCCCTACACCAGACTACACTTTTTGTTTTGCAATCAGATGGAGATCTAATCCTGATTGAAGCGTTCTGTACGCAGCAGAAACATAAAACACCCTGAATGATCTTTGCTTAGCGATATCCTCCCTCGCTGTTAAATCAGATATATTGTGAAGTTAAACTCTTCCTCCCCTTCTGTCTGAAAATGAGTCAGCGGTTTATATTTTGAAAGCCAGTACAACATCAGTTTGTGGAGCCTGTTGGCTGACGAGTAACTTAAATCTTCATTTAAAAGATTTAAATCTCAGCACACACTCCCCGCTGCATGAAGGGATCCAAAGATCTTAATCAGGCAGCTGTCAGCATCACCGCTGCGGTGTGTTATTTAACGGCGGTGCAGTGCCACACTGTGGCAGAGACCGACATAAACACAAGAGTTATTGAGCTGAATGAAGCCAATGCAATCGCCTAGGAAAGAGAGAAAGTCATGTCTGTGTCATTTCAACATTTTTACTACCATTTATTGATCATTATACAGTTTAAAATGTAAATGTTTTCTTCCAGATCAAAAAAAAAACTACTTTTTAATAGTTACTTAAATATCTCTACATGTGATAACTCTTATTATACAAACTCTATGCAGGTTGCACGATCTCCATCTGTCTATATTTTATTCCAATGTAAGTCATTGTCTTTTAATATTCAAGGTCATATGGCCAGAGCGAACTAAACACAGGATAGTCCAAAACACGTTCAGCCTAATATTTCTTAAAGAGGACATAGTGTGCTGATGTTCAGGTTCATGTATCTAATGTCTCTACTTTAAAGAGTCCTCTCCTGCTGATGTTCAGGTTCATGTATCTAATGTCTCTACTTTAAAGAGTCCTCTCCTGCTGATGTTCAGGTGTATATCAGTATGTAGTGTCTCTACTTTAAAGAGTCCTCTCCTGCTGATGTTCAGGTTCATGTATCTAATGTCTCTACTTTAAAGAGTCCTCTCCTGCTGATGTTCAGGTGTATATCAGTATGTAGTGTCTCTACTTTAAAGAGTCCTCTCCTGCTGATGTTCAGGTGTATATCAGTATGTAGTGTCTCTACTTTAAAGAGTCCTCTCCTGCTGATGTTCAGGTGTATATCAGTATGTAGTGTCTCTACTTTAAAGAGTCCTCTCCTGCTGATGTTCAGGTGTATATCAGTATACTTTAAAGAGTCCTCTCCTGCTGATGTTCAGGTGTATATCAGTATATAGTGTCTCTACTTTAAAGAGTTCTCTCCTGCTGATGTTCAGGTGTATATCAGTATGTAGTGTCTCTACTTTAAAGAGTCCTCTCCTGCTGATGTTCAGGTGTATATCAGTATGTAGTGTCTCTACTTTAAAGAGTCCTCTCCTGCTGATGTTCAGGTGTATATCAGTATATAGTGTCTCTACTTTAAAGAGTTCTCTCCTGCTGATGTTCAGGTGTATATCAGTATGTAGTGTCTCTACTTTAAAGAGTCCTCTCCTGCTGATGTTCAGGTGTATATCAGTATGTAGTGTCTCTACTTTAAAGAGTCCTCTCCTGCTGATGTTCAGGTGTATATCAGTATGTAGTGTCTCTACTTTAAAGAGTCCTCTCCTGCTGATGTTCAGGTGTATATCAGTATGTAGTGTCTCTACTTTAAAGAGTCCTCTCCTGCTGATGTTCAGGTGTATATCAGTATGTAGTGTCTCTACTTTAAAGAGTCCTCTCCTGCTGATGTTCAGGTGTATATCAGTATGTAGTGTCTCTACTTTAGTCTACTCTGATTGGTTAGCTGGCCAGCTCTGTTGTGATTGGTCAGCCGCTTAAAGATGTCCCGCCCCTTAGCCACGTACGTAATGTGTTGGAGCGCTAGCCAATAGAAGTGTGAATGTTACAAAGTGATGTCACTATGTTCTGGAATCAAACAAAGGAGTCCAATCGAAGTCTATACTACAGGAAAGGGAAAACCCCAAAAAGCATAATAGGGCCTCATTAATTTCTTATTTTAACTATAAATAAGGCGAATAATCAAAATGGCTTCAATATGGCCCATTATACACTTTGCTCTTGACCTCTCTGTCTAAGTAAGAGGATTTAAGGTCCAAAAGATGTCCATCCTCAATATGTTGGACCATGCATTAAGGCGTTGTTGGTCTCTGCAATGCGCTGAAGTGCAGCAAGAATAATATGTTGAAGTTAGTCCAAAAAAAACAACCCATTTGTAACTCTATTTCAACGGTGTAGTCGTGGATAGTTTCATTTAGATGTTGACCATGTTGTTTATGGCTTCAGCAATCTATCATCCACAAAAAATGTAGACGTATTGAGATACATTTCCTCGTGTTTTAAAGCGTTAGTAAAGAAAAGCCCCCGCAGGCGAAGGCAGAGTTTGAGAGGTTGATTTGAAAATGAGTCGCTGCTATTTAATGCATGTTGTGCAGCTGTAATGATATGTAAATTACCTGCCAACAAAGGTTTCTCATCAATGTACGAGCACAGAAGTCAGACAGATTGTCTCTGCTGGTCACCAGGTATTGATTCCTCAGGAATGTGTGGCTTTTCAGTGAAATTGAGGCTTATCAGTGGCAGTGTGTTATCAGGGGGGGGGACAGTACTGTACCTGACGAGCCTGTGAAGAGAAATGCTTGCGTAGTCCTCCCAGACAACAAGATTTCTGCTTCCTCCCGGTGAGAAAACCCCCACGGCACTGAATACATGCCACATGATTTATTGTGCCTGTTAAAATGCAAATGAAGCAATTCGGCAGAGGGAAAAACAACACTGGAGTCGCCTGCAAGACACAGATCTGGGCACGCTGCTTTGATCCCTGCCATCAGAGAAAATTAAGGATTGAATGCTAGGACGGGAAGAAAGGGCTCTGACAGGAAATTGTTTCTGTCATACGCAAATGTTACGTGTTTGAGAGGCATACTAATTATTATTTAAATGTGTCATGTTGCAAAGGCTTCGCTACACTGGCTGTCAACAAGGTTTTAGAAAGTCTTCTGCATACATAAAGACCTCCTTTTCTTTCTGACTGGATATATGTCAATAAGACCATGAGAAGTGCTGCCGTCATTGTGTCATGTTCTTGCTTAATGGTGCGTTCAGGCGCTGCATGTCAACTCGTAAAGTCTGAAAGAGATTTTACATGTCAACAGTCACATCAACTGGACCAGTGAAGAAGTGCTTTGCAGGATGTGAATTATTTAACTTAGCGTCCTGGGGCCTCATTTATAAAACTGTGTGTAAGAATCACGTTAAGGACAAAACACAAGAAGTGGTTACCCAAAAAGATACTCAGATTTATAAGTGACTTTGTCCTTTGTTTACCTCCTTAATTACAAGAATAGATTTCATAGCATGCATGATTGGCTGTAATAATTAGAGAACATATTCAAGGGTTGTTTCCAGCAACATATGAGTGTTTATTTCCTTATTTCTACATCGTTTTTTGGGTGTGTGCTCAGTGAGAGGCATTCATTGTAAGATTAGCTTTCATCTGTTTTTGCATATTGAAGGTGGGGTATTTAATTTATTTCACAAACACTTGTTGTTATATTCCATGGAATGCTCTTAACATCCCGATAGCAATGAATACATTAAATGCTTTGACGATAAATACATTAAAAAAATGTCATCTGTGGAAGGAGGTGGAGTCTTCATCGGCATAAAGGAAGGCTTTACAGCAACAAGGATTGCAACCACAGACACAGAAATTGAAATCATGTGGGTCTCGGTCAAGGTTTCCCAAGCGAGCAAAACATTCTACATTGGTAGCTTCTATAGACCACCAAGTGATCATCACACCAAACTGGATGAGCTTCGGAAATCAATTTCTCTATTGCCTGGTAACGCATCAGAAAAAACTATAATTCTAGGTGGTGACTTCAACGCACCTGGTATAGATTGGGAAAATGAACAACCAGGGACAAACAACATAGCTCTAAACCAACATGTTTTAGACATAGTCAAAGAATACTCACTAACACAAGTACAACTCGAGCCTACTCGAAAACAGAACATTAGACTTGATATTCACTTCAAATCAAACGCTCGTGCAAAATGTGTAAACAATACCAGATCACTGTGCTGTCATGATGGACTCTAGTATACATCTTGTATACAAAGAAAGCCCAGAGAAAAATTTACACATTTTCATTAGCAGACTGGGAAGCCATCCAAACTGAGCTGGAAGTGTTCAGCACAGAATTTGTTAGAACAGAAAACCAGCGAACTGTGAATGACAACTGGAATATGCTCAGAGACGAACTGTTTTCACAGATGGATAAGCATATCCCGACCAAGTTCACTACCACGCGGCACAACCTGCCCTGGCTCACTCACTGCATGAAACGCCAAGTTATACAACAAAGCCAAGCGATCAGGCAAAACTCGTGATTGGGAAAACTTCCGCAACCAAAAGTAACATGTTCAAAATAACCTTCGCAGTGAGTGCACACTGGGACTATATCGAAAACACATTCACCCAGAGTCTTGCTGAAAACAATACCAGACTATTCTGGAAATATGTCAAAGATTGTGGAGCGGACAACATTGGAGTCTCCCCTATTAGAGAGGGTGAAGACCTCTCCAGTAGCAGCAAAGACAAGGCTGAACTCATTAACAAACCATTTAAATCTGTATTTACTAAGGATGATGGTAGCCAGCCCTCTATATCAGGAGATCCAGCCCCGCAGATAGAAGACCTGATCATCACGACTGAAGGAGTGACCAAACTACTGGCAAATATTAAGATCAACAAAGCTAGCGGCCCAGATGGTCTACCCAATCGTATACTCAAAATGCTGGCCCCCCAAATAAGGCCCACTGCTCAAGTGCGTATTCACGCAGTCACTGCAAACAGGAAATCTACCCAATGACGGCTGCAGGCAAACATTACGCCTATATTCAAGAAAGGGGACCGGCACACCGCCGCAAATTACAGACCAGTTTCCCTGACAGTAGTATGTTGTAAACTCCTGGAACACATCATTTGCAAACACTTGTTGAATCACCTGGAAAGGCATAATGTCCTCACCCCGTTCCAGCATGGATTTCGACAAAACCATTCGTGTGAAACTCAACTCCTAGTCACAATGCATGACCTGGCAAAATATCATGACCAGAAATTGCAAGTCGATGTGGCAATCCTTGATTTCTCAAAGGCTTTTGACACGGTTCCACATAAGCACCTGTTGCTGAAGCTGGCCCATATGGGTATAACCGGCCCAATACTTGATTGAACCTCAACCTTTCTCATGCAAAGAAGCCAACAAGTAGTCGTAGAAGGGGTGAAATCAAGTACAGTTCACGTTGACTCTGGTGTCCCACAAGGCACTGTGCTGGGTCCATTGCTTTTCTTATGCTACATTAATGACCTGCCGTCACATGTAGCATCTACAGTGCGGTTATTCGCGGATGACTGCCTGCTCTACAGGCCTATTAAAAATGGAAGTGACCAAGAAGACCTACAGGGTGACCTGACTAGACTTCAGGAATGGGATAACACTTGGGGAATGTGCTTTAATACTAGTAAGTGCTACATCCTACGAACAAGCAGATCAACAAACCCGCACATTAAAAACTATACTCTATGTGGCCAGGTGTTAAAAGAGGTGACCCACCAGCCTTATCTTGGGGTAGAAATCCATAACAACCTGAAATTTGCCAACACATTGGCCAAATTATAACACAGGCAAACCGTTCGCTCTGCTTCCTACGCCGGAACCTGCGACGCTGTCCCCAGAAACTGAAGGAGACAGCTTTTGTTGCCCTAGTACGTTCTAAACTAGAGTATGCCAGCTCGGTCTGGGACCCCTACACTGATAAAGACAGTGATGCCCTGGAATCAGTACAAAGAAGAGGTGCAAGATTCATTTTTGGAGATTATGAATGGGACAGCAGTGTCACAGAAATGCTCAAGCGGTTGAACTGGGTGGAATTAAGTGAAAGGCGGCGATTGGCTCGTTTGGTTCTCTTCTTCAAGATTGTCCATAACATCTCAGCCATTGATGCATCAATGTACCTAGAGCCAGTTAGAAGAAGTGCAACCCGCAAAGCCAACTCTTTGAACTAGTGACACTCTTAAATACTCCTTCTTTCCGAGAACAATCAGAGAGTGGAACTTGCTACCAGAAGAAGCTGTCATCGCAGAAACCCTGGAGTGCTTCCGGCAAATTTTAAGAGACATTTAGCGGGGATCATCCATCCCCCACTGAGCGTGATACCTCTGGGTTCTGCTCAGTATTAATCCAGATCCAGCCGTGGCGCTGTGAAAAGCACGACCAATCATCTGAGCCGGCCCGGCTAAAGTAACTGGATGGCCTACCTGCCTGTCAGCCTTCCATCTGGGCACAAACTTACCTCGTGCCCTCATTGGTCATGTGCGCGTTCGTGTGTGTTGGAGGAGGGGCTCTGTGAGGAAGTGGCAGATTTTTTCCCGCTGTGTATTTTCAAATTCTAGCGCATTCGAGCTGCTTTCTCCAAAATTACCTACCCCACCTTTAACTTCTCATATATACAGAAAGAGAGGTAGTATTTGTATTCATGGTATTATTATGATGTGCGTACGCATGGGTCAAAGTTTCAATGGAGTACATTCTACCGCAAACTTAGTTTTTTTAATTGATTGCAAACTTCAAATCGGGATCTTTTGAGCATACGCAATGTTTATAAATGAGGCCCCTTGACATGTTTTTCACAATGTAGGCTGCTTGAACCTTTAGGAAATATGAAAGAGATACAAGTTAAGGATGTTCAATGTCTAAACAGTTCAATAAACTGCAGATGTGTTTAGTTTTATATGAAATCACATTCTTTCAGAGGGTTGATTTAAGGTTATTTAAGGTTTAAGGAAGAGGCTTAAAAAAAACGTCCAAACTTTCCAAGCAGAGGGAAAGAGAAGAAAGCACAACTATTAACAAAGGGATTAAAACTTGGGAAATGTGCTTGAATGGATCTTTAAGTATGACAAGACGTGCTGCATTGCATTCTGGTCCATGGTGGCAACTCTTGGTGCAGAAACTGGGTTGCGTTCCGATAGCTCCTAAATTCTAACCCTATCTCCTATTCCTTGACCTCTGAGTGAAACGTCACGGGGTTAAGGGATAGTGGATAGGAGAATTCAAAAGGACTTAGGAGAAGAGACTGCAGTACTTTAGATAATCGGAATGCACTTTCACTATCCGACGTGCGGGCGTCATAAATGCTGCGGCTGCAAGGCATTGTGGGTCAGCATTTTCTCCTCTCCTTTCGGTTAGGGAGGTCCAGTGGTTCCTAAACTAAAGGAGATTATAAAGGAAGTTTGAAACCTCCTTTCCTTTCATTTAGAGAATTGGAACGGCACTTATCATGGCTGCCACTGACGTACTTCCGGGTTATTTCACTTGGTTAAGAAGGTTCCTAAGCTAAATGGACTATTGGAACGCAACCCCGGTTTCTCTTTTAGTGATGGGAATTATGGCTCTTTGAAGGAAGCCGGATCTTATGGCTCCGTTCCTTTCAAAGAGCCGTTCAAAAGAGCCGTTTGTTTAAAGGGGGCGGGGTTACTAGGTTTATCTGCGAAATAATCACCAGGATAATGATTGACTGTATTTAATGTCAATAATCTGCATTGTAAACATAACACAAGGTGGCGCCATATCCATGTCCTTCATGTCAGTGAATGTACTTTGAATTTACCCTCTGGTATGTGTTCAGTAAATAAAGTTGCCTTGCCTTGAATGAAATTCACGCAACTCTTAATATTAGATACTGTGTTTTTAAGTGGCGATGGAGATTATTTGTTGACCCTGCTTTAAAGGATATGTTGCCTTTACAAATGGTGCGCTTTATCACTGCCTGGGTTTTGGTTGAAGTGCATCCAAATGCTGCTGCGTTTTCGCGAAAACACGTCGTCTACCTGTCCTGTACCACTTGTTATGACTTCTCCCTCTCGCGTATTCCGTTAAGACCCACCCCATCTCACTCCTCGTGCTGAAACCTACCAATCAGAGTAGGGGCGGGTCTTCACAGAATACGTTTGGGGAACAAAATCAAGCTCTTTAAAAGGCGAGTGGATTTTGGCAGGCAGTGAGTGCGGACCCACGATTAACGATAACAAGAACGGCTCTCACCAAGTACGACTCGGTTCCCCTCGTTCGAACCAAAGGGCCGTTCAATAGAATCGGCTCGTTCGCGACCGACACATCACTATTCTCTTTCTCTTCTTTGTCTTCATGTGGTCAATCAGTCATTTCAAAGAGCTGCTCAAGACACATTTGCACATACATTTGGACCAAAATAAATCCTGATGGACCATTTGGATCAAAGTCAGTTGGTTATAAAATGTGACAGCAACTCAAACACTTATCATGTTTTCATTGAGTTTTGCAAAGCTTCTCCAATGTGCTATGGTGAGGCCAGTGTACATGAGTTCAATCTCTAGGACCAATGCTACAGACTAATGTGGTTATAATGAGGTTACAGAGATATACAGATAGACCTCAAAGCTCTTGAGTCTCACAAATATGTATTGACTACCTTAAGAAAAGCCTCACTTAGAGTCGCTTTTATTTCAGTGGAAAGACAGTCATTGTAAAGCCTGTTCTACCTTCATGCGGAACATCAAGGTGCTTCGTTCAAAAAGTTGAAGAAAATTCAACTTTCTGCTCATGTCCTCTGAGTCCTCTTTTTACTAACATTGTAATGCTGGTAGTAATGAAATGTAACAGTTACATCTATTTGTATTATTACCTATATTTATAATCCTGATAATCCTGTTAAATGTAATCTATTACTCCCCAAACCTGCAGATCTGTGTTTAAACTCTCAGTGTGACGTAACACACTGCATGCTAACTATTGGTTACTCACATGTTGGGGTCCATGCTCATCCATGTTGCTCTCCGTCAGTAAGTAAGCATTATCAATAGTACTTCCTGTTTGCAGCATTGTGCTTAAAAGCTTGTGTTTCGTCCCTGTGAAGTTAAATCTGGCTGCATGTCATCGTGCTTTTTATGTGATTGGATAACCAGCCAAACTTCTGCTGATGCATGCATTTTCAGTTGTTTCCTCAGATAAGCCTCAGATCATTTATTTTCAGCTGAAATGCATTTCTCTGTTGCATGCAAAGCTGGAAATGTGTACCAGTTATTAGTTTGTAAATGCCAAAATGAGCGATGAACGCTGAGCCTGAGCTGCTTTTATAAGCCTTTCTGTCTGGAAACTGCATGTGTTTTGATTTGAATAATCTGAGGGGGAGACAATAACCTGCATTGATAACCTGCTTTAAACTTATACGTTTCCTAAGACAGTTTGAACAAAGCTATACAAAAGATGGAATGGGTGTTGAGCCTTGAGCCACATCTGCTTCATCTTCAAAGCAAAATCTGTTTCGTTGTTTTTCTGTCGTTTTTTTCTATTGCAGATAGCTTGTAATTACAATGTATTTCTATTCAAGTGGAGCGCCTCAAATCAAGGCAGAGAGGTTGCAACAGTTTGATGTGAAGGACAGAATTTGAAAGACTTAGAGATGTATTACAGACCACGAGTGTTTGGTGAAATGTTACGAATGATGTATGAACTATGCATTTTGATATGTAGTGTTTATACATTGTGTTGATGTGTTATCATTCAACCTGACAGACCTAGAGGTTGAGAAATCTTTCGAACACAAAAAGCCTTTTTTCGTGTGAGGAAGTCAAACTTTCTAGACTTCTTTTCAATAAGGCAGGGTTTTTTATGTTTATCGTGGAAGAACTAGCCAAATTATTGCAATTAAACGTTAAAAAACCTCCATCAACACATGAAATATGGAACAGACACGTTTTACAATAGAAGTGTTAAAACGGCCCTATAATGCAAAAAGCACAATAGGGCCCCTTTAATTGTATGCTTGTAAAACTGACATGCAATCCCTTTGATAAGCACAGGTAAGCATCATAACACAGTGTTTGTATATAGTAAACTCACCCACTTTGATTTATATTGGGACTGTTTTCTAGGTAAGTTCTGTGATTGTGTGTGAAATTAAACCCTTCAAGAGTGTCTGCCATGATGGTTTTTCAACAGTAAATATCGAGCGTCCATAAGTGGAGAT
Source organism: Gymnodraco acuticeps (assembly GCF_902827175.1). Taxonomy (NCBI): domain Eukaryota; kingdom Metazoa; phylum Chordata; class Actinopteri; order Perciformes; family Bathydraconidae; genus Gymnodraco; species Gymnodraco acuticeps. Next base: position 133,392 of record NW_022990872.1, on the reverse strand, counting down.
TTGTCTGAATTAGTTTCAGGAATGATTTGTGTCCAACTCTCCACTCCTGAGGTCTTACAAATCTGAATCAGCGTATTAAAAGCTTGACTGCATTCCTCATCATCTCCCCTCTTTCTCTCTCTATCTTTTCTAACTTTCTCTCCATCCCCTCTCCCTCATGTAAAACCCTCCCCTCTCCCCTAACTTCTCCCCCCTGCTTTGCTTGCGTTTCCCCCCCTCGTTGTTTCCCCTTCAGACGCAGCGACCGGAGGTTCAGGTATGGGCACCGGCGCCATCGTTGGCATCCTCATCGTGGTCTTCTTCCTGCTGCTGGTGGGGGTGGACGTCACCTGCTACTTCCTGAATAAATGTGGCCTCCTCATGTGCATCGCCGTCAACTTCTGTGGGAAGGCCGGGCCGGGGGCCAAGAGCAAAGACATCGAGGAGGGCAAGGCCGCGTTCACGTAAGAGGACATCGTTTTTACAGAAAGAAAGAAAATCTGACTTTAACGGTCAACTATTATGCAAAATCCACTTCTTCATGTCTCTTCTACATCAACATGTGTCCCCTCTTCTTCATGTCTCTTCTACATCAACATGTGTCCCCTCTTCTTCATGTCTCTTCTACATCAACATGTGTCCCCTCTTCTTCATGTCTCTTCTACATCAACACGTGTCCCCTCTTCTTCATGTCTCTTCTACATCAACATGTGTCCCCTCTTCTTCATGTCTCTTCTACATCAACATGTGTCCCCTCTTCTTCATGTCTCTTCTACATCAACATGTGTCCCCTCTTCTTCATGTCTCTTCTACATCAACATGTGTCCCCTCTTCTTCATGTCTCTTCTACATCAACATGTGTCCCCTCTTCTTCATGTCCCTTCTACATCAACATGTGTCCCCTCTTCTTCATGTCTCTTCTTCATCAACATGTGTCCCCTCTTCTTCATATCTCTTCTACATCAACATGTGTCCCCTCTTCTTCATGTCTCTTCTACATCAACATGTGTCCCCTCTTCTTCATGTCTCTTCTACATCAACATGTGTCCCCTCTTCTTCATGTCTCTTCTACATCAACATGTGTCCCCTCTTCTTCATGTCTCTTCTACATCAACATGTGTCCCCTCTTCTTCATGTCTCTTCTACATCAACATGTGTCCCCTCTTCTTCATGTCTCTTCTACATCAACATGTGTCCCCTCTTCTTCATGTCCCTTCTACATCAACATGTGTCCCCTCTTCTTCATGTCTCTTCTACATCAACATGTGTCCCCTCTTCTTCATGTCTCTTCTACATCAACATGTGTCCCCTCTTCTTCATGTCTCTTCTTCATCAACATGTGTCCCCTCTTCTTCATGTCTCTTCTACATCAACATGTGTCCCCTCTTCTTCATGTCTCTTCTTCATCAACATGTGTCCCCTCTTCTCCATGTCTCTTCTACATCAACATGTGTCCCCTCTTCTTCATGTCTCTTCTACATCAACATGTGTCCCCTCTTCTTCATGTCTCTTCTACATCAACATGTGTCCCCTCTTCTTCATGTCCCTTCTACATCAACATGTGTCCCCTCTTCTTCATGTCTCTTCTACATCAACATGTGTCCCCTCTTCTTCATGTCTCTTCTACATCAACATGTGTCCCCTCTTCTTCATGTCTCTTCTTCATCAACATGTGTCCCCTCTTCTTCATGTCTCTTCTACATCAACATGTGTCCCCTCTTCTTCATGTCTCTTCTTCATCAACATGTGTCCCCTCTTCTCCATGTCTCTTCTACATCAACATGTGTCCTCTCTTCTTCATGTCTCCTCTACATCAACATGTGTCCCCTCTTCTTCATGTCTCTTCTACATCAACATGTGTCCCCTCTTCTTCATGTTTCTTCTACATCAACATGTGTCCCCTCTTCTTCATGTCTCTTCTACATCAACATGTGTCCCCTCTTCTTCATGTCTCTTCTACATCAACATGTGTCCCCTCTTCTTCATGTCTCTTCTACATCAACATGTGTCCCCTCTTCTTCATGTCTCTTCTACATCAACATGTGTCCCCTCTTCTTCATGTCTCTTCTACATCAACATGTGTCCCCTCTTCTTCATGTCTCTTCTACATCAACATGTGTCCCCTCTTCTTCATGTTTCTTCTACATCAACATGTGTCCCCTCTTCTTCATGTCTCTTCTACATCACCATGTGTCCCCTCTTCTTCATGTCTCTTCTACATCAACATGTGTCCCCTCTTCTCCATGTCTCTTCTACATCAACATGTGTCCCCTCTTCTTCATGTCTCTTCTACATCAACATGTGTCCCCTCTTCTTCATGTCTCTTCTACATCAACATGTGTCCCCTCTTCTTCATGTCTCTTCTACATCAACATGTGTCCCCTCTTCTTCATGTCTCTTCTACATCAACATGTGTCCCCTCTTCTTCATGTCTCTTCTACATCAACATGTGTCCCCTCTTCTCCATGTCTCTTCTACATCAACATGTGTCCCCTCTTCTTCATGTCTCTTCTACATCAACATGTGTCCCCTCTTCTTCATGTCTCTTCTACATCAACATGTGTCCCCTCTTCTTCACGTCTCTTCTACATCAACATGTGTCCCCTCTTCTTCATGTCTCTTCTACATCAACATGTGTCCCCTCTTCTTCATGTCTCTTCTACATCAACATGTGTCCCCTCTTCTTCATGTCTCTTCTACATCAACATGTGTCCCCTCTTCTTCATGTCTCTTCTACATCAACATGTGTCCCCTCTTCTTCATGTCTCTTCTACATCAACATGTGTCCCCTCTTCTCCATGTCTCTTCTACATCAACATGTGTCCCCTCTTCTTCATGTCTCTTCTACATCAACATGTGTCCCCTCTTCTTCACGTCTCTTCTACATCAACATGTGTCCCCTCTTCTTCACGTCTCTTCTACATCAACATGTGTCCCCTCTTCTTCATGTCTCTTCTACATCAACATGTGTCCCCTCTTCTTCATGTCTCTTCTACATCAACATGTGTCCCCTCTTCTTCATGTCTCTTCTACATCAACATGTGTCCCCTCTGTGGAAAGAGATTCTGAAAGTTTCAGGAACAAAGATTCTCTCTCTTTTTGATCCATTTCTATAAAAACCTGTCTGAAAATGAGCTGATTAGATTTTGACCACTTTATGATGTCATAACGATGTTTTGTCTTGTGTAACCATTAGCCAATCAGCAACCAAGGTAACCCCCCCCCCCCCCCCCCCCCCCCCCCCCCTTATCACCTGAATCTCCTCCTAGAGCACCATTGAGTTCTTTGTAACCAAATCTCTCTCAGAGGGGCGTGGGGAGGGGCTCCTTATTTTCATCTAAAGTAACAGACAGAGAATCAGCACTTTGGAAACAGGGCTGAAACAGAGGGGATTATGGGTAACGCTGCAATGATCTGTTTGGTGTTTCAGCCAATCAGAGACAGGCTCTGTATATATCTGAGACCTGTGATATATTGAAAACAGTATGATAGGGGACCTTTAATCTTAGAAATCTGACTTAGTCGTTTTTTCCCACGTTAAATGAAGTACAATGTCTAAATACTTCTTCATCCGCTGCCTGTTTGATAAATGATGTTAGCCTGTTAGCGTGTTAGCTTGCTAAATCTCCTTTGCAATCCATCAACAGGAAAGATGAGTCCAAGGAGCCCATCGTGGAGGTGAGAACAGAGGAGGAAAACACTCCCAACCAGGGGGGGGGGTCCCACTGAGCCCAACGAGACCACGCCCCTCACAGATCCTGAGTGAGTACACAACCCTCCCTGGAGCAGGACGTTCCCCAAATGAAATGCTATCTGATCGTTATCTTGATAGTGATGTGAATCAAATAATTGGGTTACTCTCCGATCAAAAATCTTTTTCATTGCGCTTCGACAATGCATAAGCAATGTTTGTCATTTAGAAGTGGAAAGCAAAATATATGCATTCAAATGAGACAATGGTCTGTACTGATTGTATGTACAAAGAGAAAAGCTATTACAAAGAACACAGACAAACAATAACAACGACTAAAGTAATCCCCCTACACGATTTGTCATGCCCAGATTAAGTGCTATCTGATCGTTATCTTTATAGAGAGGCGAAGTCCCTCCCTTTCCGGGGAGCTCCTTGGGACCTTATTTCGGTAAAATTATGTATTGAAGTCAATGGGGAGAGAAAGATTATCTTTCGTTTGAATTGTGCCACGAATTACACATATGATGTTTGTCAATTTTTGTCAAATGTTTGTCAAATTCCCGTCTCGCACCACACACCAAGACGGCCGTCCCGTTGGAACATTTCACTTCTTTCTTTCAGAATGAGGCGGAAAGTATTAAAAGAGGTTGAGAGCATGTTGAGAGCTGTGCATACACACAAGGGGAGTTAGTCGGTTCGTGAGAGCCAGCATGCGGGACCGGGACTCTGGGAGTTGTAGTCTTTCTAGCTGCGTATTTTTCATAGTCTTTTATTTCAACAGTTTTACGACAAACTGTGACTTTTTTGACACGGAAATTATTTGTTGAGATTGACAAACATCATGTGTGTAATTCGTGGCACATTTCTAACGGGATCGAGAGATAATCTTTCGCTCTCCATTGACTTCAATACATAATCTTCCCATGGGGCGGAAGTAGATGGGCGGGACTTCACCTCTCTATAGGGATCTGAATCAAATCATTGGGTTACTCTCAACAAAACTCTTTATTCTGGTAGCGTTTTTTAGCTCTGGCCCAAACTAGATGTATGTATTTGAGACACAGTTCTGTACACGACCATAAGGTAGTACGGACAAATGATGCAGCATGGTGGAGACCAAAGCAGAGCTCAAAGTAGAGATAAATGTTGACCTGTAATTCACCTGGTGAACAAAAACCTCTAAGTGAAATTGTACTTAAATAGTCTGCTTTGTCTTACTCTGTCAAATTAACTTTGGTTTTTGGCATCCCAATATAACAGCTGTATGTTGTGAAAAGGATATTCCTGCTGCCTCGTTGTTGTTCCCGTGTGGTTTTTACACATCTGTATAACTAAATAAAGAAGTCAACAGTAGCATCAAACACAGTCCTAACATTTGGCTGAAAAGCCAAATCACCCGATCCTGAAATTCCCTAATTCTTTCTATTGTTGATTGTTGTATCCCTTTTGGTTTACCCTTCACAAAATGTTGTTTCTAACCGTTTCTAGATGTTTCTCAGCAGCACAGTCTCACTCTGTTCAAACCCTGACCTTCACTCTCCCTCACCTCCTTATGTCCTTTTTCTTTCTTCCCTTCACTTTCTTCTGGTGGCTCGATGTGTCCTCCCCCCACTCCTCCTCCCTTTCCTCTCTCCTTCTTTACCCCCCTCCCTACACTGAAAACAGGCCTCCTGCTGCAGACTCCACTTCCTCCCCGGTGGTGAACGTGCCCCCCCCCTCCACCGCCAATAACTCTGAGAGCTTTAGCACGGCGCAGAGCAGTCCGGTTAGCGAGAGCACCACCACGCTAACCATCAGCCCTACCAAAGCCCCCCCAAAAAACAACCCCCCGATCAAAACCAGTGATTCTAACGCTAACCCCCAGCCTGATGTTGGGCCCCTGGTTGACCTGAGCGAAACCCCTAAAGTCTCAGAGGCCCCGAGTACGGACTCACAGGTAGACGGCCCGAACGAGGATGCACCCAAAGCCCCGAGCACAGACTCCAACACACCGGCCCAAAATGAGTATGAACACTTCCATCACCCCTACCCCAAACCCCCCCACATCCCTCCACTTCTGCTCTGATAGCATCCCAATAGTCAACACTAGTGTGCCATTTTTAAAGGAGATAGCCACCTTTGATGCAGAAGCAGTGCTTTTTCTTTCTCAGTGTTATGATGTGTAATTATACCTGTACTGTGCCTTAATCTCAGTCAAGCAAAAGAGGAATTAAGGTGGATTTCACAAGCGTTTGATTAATTCTGTCACAGTATATGAAGTCATTAATAATACAAAGAAATGGTAAGGGTTGAATTCTGAAGGCGAATGATAGAAAAAAGCCAATACAGTATGATTAGGATTTGTTAGCATTTATATCTTCCCACTAGTTGTTTATCTAAAGCGTATTACAATAAGGGAGATCTCCGTAAAGTAAATTAAACATTTTGATTTATCTCGACTCCGAGAGCATTTCGAGAGCTTTTGATTGTTGATTGATTGTATTAAAAAGTAATAAGCACAACAAAGTTTGATTAAGAGGCTGTAGTCAAATGTTGGAAATGTTATAAAACTAATTGTGCAGCTAAATTACAGGAACAGCAAATTGATTAGCCTTTTATTCAGTTCGCATAAATACTGAAACACTTTCCTGCACACAAAAAAAGCCTCAAACAATCCTGTAGCTGAGATCAAACGTCATCTAAATTACATTGTGAGGGAGCCCCAGTGTTAATAACATACAACTGTGCCCGACCTTTACACCTCAGTGCTTCTATTCATGGCTGCTTTGTTGTAGACTTTGACTAAATGTTCTAATAATGGCACCAGAAGGACCAAAAGGCAGAGATACCAACGTTATACCTGAATGAAATGCAAATCATGTTGCAGATGGAGCACAGTGCTGATAGCAAGGCAAGGCAAGGCAAGGCAAGGCAAGGCAAGGCAAGGCAAGGCAAGGCAAGGCAAGGCAAGGCAAGGCAAGGCAAGGCAAGGCAAGGCAAGGCAAGGCAAGGCAAGTTTATTTATATAGCACTTTTCAACACAAGGCAATTCAAAGTGCTTTACAAAAAATTAAAGACATTAAGAAAAGGGCATTTAAAATCAGTCATTAAAAAGAAAAGCTAATAAAATAAACATTAAAAGAAAAAGTACATGGATCAAAGTTACAGTGCAGTCTAAGATATGAATAGTTCAATTAAAAGCAGCGACAAAAAGAAAAGTCTTCAGCCTGGATTTAAAAGTAGTCAGAGTTGTAGCGGACCTGCAGGTTTTACTAGCCAGAAATACTACATTTGCTCATACACTTAACTTTAGTTTTCAACATTTAGGACTGTTCCTGGGGTGAAAATGTCATTTGATCGCTTGGTTCAACAATATTAGGTTCACCAAACAGAGCATTTTGCACATCATGATTATTGTTAGAGTGTGGAAATCTCCTTTCTAAAATGTCAAGTGCAGATGAATGGCACAGGAATACAACACATTGGGATGCTACCAGTGCATGACTGTCTTCATACAACCACCACCACCTCCACCTCCACCTGTTCGATCATCACTTAAGTCAAACTTCCTTTAACCAACAACCTCTTGTTGGTCATCTCTGGGTTATTCAGTTGCTACAGGTAGCTGAAGGATGCTTTGTTTGTAACACATTTAGTTCGTAGGTCTTCCAGGAATACGTACAAGAATCATCCGCTAATCAAATAAGCACCACGGTTTTAAAATGCAGAACAATATATTATATATGGAGAAGATTTTAAGGATGGTGCAAGTTGATTTAGTCACTTATTTGAGTAGCTGTGTAGTGGTAAAATCAGAGAACTCAGAGACATCGCTAGAAGAAAAATTAAACAGGGCAATAAAACATAAGCAGTCAATGTAATCATAGCCAATAGGGACCTCCTACAGCATCTTAATTCCTGCAGAAAGCCCTTATTCTTTGCTACGAAGGGTTCTTGTGATTCCTGTCAAGAGGCACTATAGCTAAGGATGCATTTCTAAGGCTCACTGACAACCACTCCTCCCTCTCTCCTCCTTCATATCATCCTCACTGAGATGTCCAGAGGAAGATGTCAGTGATGAAGTGTTTGGAGTTGAGTTGGAAGCGGGGCTCTTGTCAGCTCAGCAGCACCTTGATAAAACTAAACTTGTCATTGGAAGGGATTTTTTCCTCATAACTCTCTGACAGGCCTGATCCACAGCTCTGCCTCTGATCTATGTGCTGATCCTCCTCCCGCTGAAAAGAAAACAGTGAAACGTCTTGTCAGGCTTCTTGTGGTTTTCCAGACTGACGCACTTCCCCTTGAGGATTAATTTCTCTCTCTCTCTTGAGTAGAAAAACCTTTCTGCAGACCACATGCTACACAGTATGTTCAACACAACATAAAGTAATGAAAACATTGTTGAATTACATTTAAATACATTTGGATCCAGAAACAATTACCCACGTGTTCTAATTGTTTAAGTGAAGAAAGTTCTGACACATCCAACCATTGATTTGCTCAATGCTCTCACTCAGTTCTTGTATTGAAAGGTCATTCCCTAGGTGTAATGGTTATGTAAATGTACGTATCGTCTGCATACAGTAACTTATTTTTGTTGATATTATGATATCAGCCAGCTGGAAGCATGTTGATGTAAAAGAGAAGAGGCCCCAGGATGGAGCCTTGAGGAACTCCGCGTGTCTTATTTGTCCGCTTAGATGCGTAAATATCTTTAGGAACAAGTTGCCAAATATAGAGGACATTTTTTGTGATTAAACTTATGCTGATTTTCAGTTTTAAGTCCATAGGAGATAGATTTATATAGGCTGCTGTCTCTGAGTTTTCAAAAAGGAGAACTGTATTGATTTAAATTGCTTTTTGAAAACTGGCAAAGAAAAGATGACTGTATGTGATACAGCAGGGAAGCGCCGCTTTTTCAAAATGCAAGCCGCAAGCAGCAGCTCTTCAAATGTTTTCCAACAACAAAGGTTTATATGCTCACAGAAAAAGAAGAAATGTCCAACTTAAGAGAAGTATGGCTTTAAAGTCTCTGCATTGTGTCTGGGTTCAGTCCAGACGGCGTGTAATCCTCTTGTGTATTGTACTCTGTGTTGTAGGTTATTCCTCAGTCTTTCAGTCCCTCATGCATTGTCCCTACTGTACCGGCCCTGTCTCATTCCACATCAGTATTCATTGTTCATGGAAAATAGCTGTGACATCCATGTACTCTTATTCGATGTCTGTCTAGGATAGTGAGCTTGATCCCATTATGTGTGAAATGCATTCAGTTCCAGAAGGGAAAACAAATTCCCTCAAAGCATCTTGCATGTTTTCACCCCTTTTTTTATCCTCCTCCTTCACTTTGAATAATGACACAAAAGGCAGCTCAGAGCAGACCGTTTAGCTGTGAGAGAGACTCCTAACACATTCTCCTTTTTCTCTTTTTGTCTCCTTCTGGCTCTCGCTCCATGTTTGTCCTCACAGCGGTAAGATTGTGAAGGATGGAAACACTAAAGTGGGCGAGACGGAGGTGAAGAACGCCACGGCCGAAGTGAAGACGGTCCCCAGCGAGGCCCCGCAGACGAACGGCAACGAAAGTAAAGCGTAAAACAGGAAGAAGAGGGTGGTTTATGGGGGGGTTTAATGGGGTGTAGGGTTTTTAAGGTTAAAAAAGGGGGGGTCACAGTCACTGAAACCTCAAAAAAAGCAATGTCACGCACCACCCCATCGCATCAGGAGGAAAATAAATCATGAGTCATTTTCTACCGTGTCTTCTGACCAGGGAAATGTAAAGACCTCATGCACATGCCTTAGTTCCTTTTACATCTACTCGTCACAGAAATAAAATGCATAGTTCCTCCTCTCGTTTGTAATATTAAAGTGGTAACCCTGGTTGGACTGTAGCTTTATACACAAATGTAAGGATACATTACCAACACTACTTGTCTTTATGCAGTACGGTCATCACCTGGTAATGGATTATGGGTCTTTCTTCCTTTGTTGATATTTTGTTGTGTTTAAATAATGTACTGCCTATTTAGCTTTTTTTAATGTGTTATTTCCAGGGTTAGAGATTAGAGCGTTAGCATGCCTGTTTTTTGCAAAGTTACTGTATTTCTGTACATGTTGCTGTCGTTTATTTTGCTCAAATGTTGTCTCCAAATGGTTCCGGTGGAGAAATCGTTTTAAAGCCTAAGCTATGAGAAATGGAAGAAAGATTTATCACGCTATTAAAGACCGGGGCGTTTCAACCCTGTCTCCTAAAAAAATATGTTTGTATGTACATGTTTGCTGGTGTATAGGTCCGCCTGATACATTTGACTTTGCAGATATATTGTAAAAATCTGGATGACATTTCAAAACAAACTTTCTGTTTTTAAGGAGACAGGGTTAGGGTTAGGAGGCGATCACATTAAGGATACAAGCTGTGTTATGTTGAGGGGCCATATCCCTCAGAGTCAAAATTTAAGACTAAATATGACTCACGACAAAAGAAAAACACTGCCTTATTTGCTGATATAAACCAATGGTGTCTCATGTGTCCCATCATTCACCAGCTGATTACTTGCTCATGAAGTCAGAAAATGATCATGTGACCAAATATACCGGGTGTATCCACATGATCCCTTAAAATATGAGCAAAACCAATGGAACTAATGCTACAGGATGTAAATAATGGAAGCCTTGCCAGACGTTGGAAGTATCTAAATAGTGAAAGTTAAATAAGTTATTCACTTATTGCCAGTTATCCATTGTGTCACGATAGAAAAGCCTGAATGCTTCACCGACCCAGGTTTATAAACCATGCTATACGAAAGGATGTGGCTCCTTTAAAGGGACACGGCTTGCTTTATGTAATTGTTAATATTGCAGTAGAGTGGTTCAGCGATGTCGTATTTATGTGGTCAAACCCTAAAGGTACTATCTTACTAGTTCCCTAGACAAAAAGCCAATTGGATTGTGAATGATTGCAGAAATAAGCTCCAACCACACACCGTATTTCAAGCCATTCAAAAAAACATTGACTTCAAGATGAGGGATCAGGAAGTGCTAAAACGCTGACTCATTTCCGGGGTTTAGGACTCATGCCTGCACCACTCTAATGGTTTTCTATCTTACAAAACCACACATAACTTTAAACATGTGGGATTGAACTCTTAAGGCTACGTGTGTTTTGTCTAAATTATTTCTGTTGCTCAAACTCGTTGAACACCAGTTTCAACTGCCAGCAATTAGCCTCGTCCCGTTATTTCCTTTAGGTTAAACATCTCTACCTTCTCCTATGGTTCATAGCCATCGTTGCCTTCTCTGTGCTAACCACTATTCACCGCTCAACCGTCCTCTTTCACCACAACGTGTGAGTTTGTGTCACCTCTGCTTCCACCGTCCTGCATTACTTAGTGTGTGACATGTATTGTAGGTTTAGTACAGTTCACAATCAGTTAATCACTCCCAGCACAAGGACCACTTAGCGGAAATTATCTGGAAAATGTCTGTAAATTACTAAAAAAATAAGACGACAGTTGACATAAAACATTTTTCTTTTTCTGATATGCCCAGCCAGAAAAATGTAAGAAATTGAGATTTGTTAAGAGAACACACGCATTGAAGGAAGTGGTGTGTTCGGACGAGTTTTAAAGGACTTTGGTAGTTTACCCAAAATGTGAGAATAAATGATCTGTGTTTCTGATACATCAATACTCACAGATAGCATTATAATAAACAGCAGATGGTTTAATTTAATGAAAATAAATATTATTTCTTTACTGCTAAAAGAAAACCCAAACTGCATGGTATGATACATTTGGTGTGAGTATTTTTGATTTATTGGGGTTTTTGAAAAGAAAGTAGAATAAAAATGTAACTTAAATTGATACTACTCAAAATACAGTCAAGTGAAGCTGGTTAAACAGTCAAAACTAAATGCATCGTTTTTGTACTAATTGCGGTTTTAGATAACACCAATGCTAACATTTTAGCATGCACACTATTGCCAAAAGAAAACCCAATCGGCTACAACCATGAAGGAAACTCCACGTCAGTTTGATGCGGACAAATTGGATTTGTATAAGGATTGTAAAAATACATAAAAATGTAACTCAAACAAAAGAAAGCTTCAGGTTGAGCTGGATAGAAAACAACGTATTCCCAAAACTCACTGAATGCATACGTTTTGACCTTTTTTGTACCCTTGGATGTTAAAAATAAAGCAGATTGAGGTGTTAAATAATGCCGATGCTAACTTTTTAGCATGCACACTTCACAGAAACACCTAGACTTTGACACCAGTCCATTAAATATTTCGTAACACGACCAAAAGCTAGTCCTTTGAAACTCATTAAAATAAAGCCACCAGGTGCTCTGATATTAGGGTTAATGGAGATCCTGAGCCTGTGAGTGTGTCTTTAAATGAATGTGCACACACAAGCCTTTCAGTTCCCGTCCTTTAAAAAAAAAAACTGAATGAAGAAGACATTTGCTCCTTTCAATTATGAAGGATTTTAGCGTTTGAAAGTCTGTTTGGGAAGTTTTTTTGTGTACAGTGTTCCTCTTCTTTAGACTGCAAGCTAGTACACTGTGAATGTGTGAGTGCATTGTGTCTTTTGTCATAGCGAGTAGTAGTTTGATCGTGAATAGCCGGTAGGATGTTTCCAACAGCAGCAAACTGGAGAGACAGTGCCTTTGAATGACAGAAAGTGGTGGCATGCATTACATTCCTCTGTGTCTGAACATTAGAAATCACATCTCCATCTTTCTGCAGGTTTTTCATTTACTACATTTTCACATGTGCTTTGTCACAGAATGATTCTGGGTTATTACGGTTTTATTTTGGGGCGTTTCACTGAGAAAGAAATGTAGAAACATCACAAAGAAAACTATTAAAGCAGAATTATGCTTAAAATCATTACATTACAAAACTATCAAACACAATGACACGTTGCTCAGGTCCCGTCGTCAGTCAATGATCTGAAATTGTTGGATTTGTCAGCATGCAAAATATATTGGAAATCACAGTTTTGGAAATGGAAGAAATAATGAAGGCTTCATGTGTTATTGATCTTCTTTCAAGTGTTGTGTAACCGGTTTCTCAAACTTGTTTTGTTTGCTTCACAGAGCTCTGAAATGTAATTAAAAAGGAAGAGTTGTCATGAGCAGATGTTACTGTTTCTTCTGAAATACAGTGTGAAAATATACAAAACGAGTCGTGTGAGGGTTTTTTTGTTTGTCTGCAAATTGCATAACGTTTTTCTGCACCTTCACATTAAAACTCTCCTGTTGTGTTCGGGTCAAATCTGACCGATTTACTACTTCGTTAATCATGACTTTTTAGTTTTACATTCGATTGCATTCAGGCTTTATGATATCCTTCACAGGAGACTTTGAACATATCAAATGGCTGATCACCACTTTCATTGAATTCTGGATGATTTAGTGAACTTTGTAACGCCATGATGTTCCCGGTCAAACATGACCGCCATAAAGAAAAGGAATTAGTAACCATCCGGATCAGATTACACACACACACACACACATACTCTAGATGCGTCCCCCCCCCCCCCCCCCCCCCCTTGTGTGCCCATCCCCCCATGTGAATCACACCTGGCACACACACACAGAACAATTTGACACATTTCCCGCTCTTATGTGCCCCTCCCCCACATGGATCACACCTGGCACACGCAATACATGTTCAGTGTCTATTCTTTGTACATTTACTGCAGTTTTTCATGTGTACCAGTAGTCAATATGTACAGTTTGAAAGGGTGTTAAATTACATTTGGTGGTGATTAATGGTTTTTGTGTTAATGTAATAGCAGTTAAAACAGGACCGGTCAGATTTGACCGCGAACACCAAAGTAAGTGGGGAACGAAGACAATAGGAGGGTTAAATGGATTTTGTAGGGGTTCAGAAATGCAGGATTTTTCGAGTACACCACTTGATGTAAAGACGTGTTTTTAGGAGACAAAGCAACGTGAATTCGTCAAGTTTTGGAAGAGAGAAAATCATCCTCAAGGTTTTCTGTCTCAGTAAAAATCACAGACGGGTTCATCTTGAGAGTCGATACTGAAGACAGAGAGAGGAACAGTGGGCATTAAGCCAGAGTTTAAAATAAAGGTAAAGATTGTGAAGCTTTGAGGTTAATAAAGTAGTATTTACTTAATTACAGCTCAAATATAAATATATTAATATGTTGAATAAGATTAAAAGGTATTTGTATTCAGAATATTCCATTTATCCCGGGGTAGATTGGGTTTGGAACAGTTTCTCCTATTTAGAATACAAATAAATAAATGCTTAAATTTATATAAAACGTAGAAGTGGTTTTAAAAATGTCCTATAAAAGATGAATATTTACATAAATATAAGAAGTAAAAAGATACAATTAAAAAAGAAATGGTCGAATACAAAAATTACACATTACAAATAAAAAATAATGTGCAAAAAAATATGAAAAATAAGTTATATTAGAATAAGGAGATACAAAATAAATCTAATAAATAGGATACAAATATTGTTATAATTATGGTACTAATGTAAAATATGTAATAATAAACAAATATATATTAATATTAACATAAAAATGCACACACTGTACTACAATATAAAACAACGATAAATATGAAAAATTATATATATAGTGTTGTTTCATTTCATCTGTTAAAGTGAGACTTTCAACTACACTTCCTGAGAATCTGATTTATTTGGTATTATTTATTATTTTCCCTATTTGTTGTGAAAAAACTGCGAAACAAATAAATACCGGTTTTCTTATTTGGAGTCTCATTTCTCCTCCAGGATGTGATTACTTCCACAAACAAAGATTATGTTTATTCAGGGCTCATGCAGTTCTGTGTGTCGACCACCAGGTGGCAGTGTGTTCCCACGGAAGTATTATGGTATGTTGAAAGTAATGGTAAAAGGACTGGCATATTTGTATGTGCAAAATACTTTACATGATACATCTTTCTATCAATTATACTTCCTTCAATTTAATTAGTATTTGATTTAAGTAACTAGAACTGATCCAAATTAGAGGAAGTACTTAGCGCTGCGTTGGACGAGGTATAAGTACCAATGCCACGCTGTACAAATACTCTGTAGTATGAAGTAAAAGTATGTAAATATAAACATTTACTTAGAGTATAACATGTAACAAATAATTACTTAAATGTGTATTCATGCAAGTTAACATTCTCTAAATTAGCTAATTAATTAACAATTCAGTTGTTTTCAGGCAAATATCTCAATGTACACTTTTGTACAATACTCCACCACTGCTAAAGCATCATCACATACATTGCTGTCATTGTATATACAGTTAAAAACAACAACAAACACATGGAGTGTTTTGCTGTAACATTAACAACAACATCACTGATCAGTAAACAAATCTGTGGTTCCTCCAACAGGTGGCAGACTCACTCTGTTTAAGGTAAATACGCTAAATGTAGGTACAAGCGTTAAGGTACCCAATGCAGAACAAATACATCAACTAAATACATATTAGAAAATGGTTTATGGATGCCGATTGATTTTCCTTTAATTGAGTCATTGATTCTCGTGGTTGGCTACTTCCTGATCTACAGACATGTTACTATTCCTTCACATTTAAAGTTACATTTCCAATGCAGGACTTTTGAGTATTTTCACAGTTAAGTATTAGTACTTCAGTAGAGGAAGAATAAAGGAAAAGTACTCGAAAAACACAAAGACAGATAAATGTTTAGACTTGTAGAGACTTGTACACCAAAAGCAGCGAAGAAGACCCCCGAGCATGGTTGCCATGGTTGCCCTTCTGTCTATTCTCCGCGGTGGATTTAGCAACATGTAGTTCATGTAGTTCTCCATGTCCACTTGTTGCTGATGGTTGTGGAAGAGGAGCTGTAAATTGTGCACTAACAGCTGTAGCATGGTCAGTAGCTACTGACAGTAGCTACTGACCATGCTACAGCTGTGAGCAGGAGAGGCGGGGCTATGGTGTTGTCGTTATCAGGAAATGATCGTATAGGACGTACACACGGAGCCGTTTGGCCCCCCAGAGCGTTTCATCCACAGATCTACCCACCTTGGGACCCGTTACCGTTTGAGGGCTCCGTTTCCGCGGTTCTGTTACGGCCTCGTGTGAACGAACCGTCCATACCATAGAGAACTGTAGCGGATACAACCAGTTTCGTCTCCGTGTAAACGTGGCCTTAATCTCACCTACATTATTTTCACCATTACAGAATGAGATCAATAAAATACAAAAAGAATAATCATATAAACAAAGGAATTTAAATTACTAAAGTGCAATAAAACCATAAAATAATCATATTTACGTAAACGTAGGAAGATAAAATAAAACTGTGCAACAACAATGTATTTTTTAATTAAGGAAAAATAAGGATATGAACAAAATAAATTATGATGTGCAAAAAAAATGAAATGAAAACATCTAAATATTTAGTAAAAAAAATTAAGTTAAAACGTGCAGTGAAATTATATTAAAATAAGAAATAAGATATGTGCAATACAACTTTAAAATATAAGACGTTAAAATGTGCTACAAAATGATTAAATTATATAGAATGATAATACTGTACATAGGAAGATAACGTAGAAACATGCAATAAATAAAATTAAAGAACAAATGTACACAATATTTAACACATCATAAAATTAGTGTGCACCCTTCCCTTCCCTTCACATTCAGTTTCGCATGAGCAGGATTGGTTTTGGTACTTTAACTTAAAGTGTGTTGTAAGAACCGTGGCCTTCTTGAGTCTCGTGAGAGTCAGTTCCTCGTTTCGACATTTGTTTCAACATTTCCTCCCCGACTTCATTTAAGACGCTTCCTGAGACCTTAAAGAGATTAGGGAGTGACAGTCATGCAGATATTAGTACATTATACTATGTGTTTATCTGCCATGTGTTGTGGAGTTTCTCCTTTAAAGAAACACATGTTATTTTCTCTACAGATCCATGTAGCTCCCACTCACTTCAGGAATTAAGAAATACAAAAAATGTAAGAAATTAAACATTTTGATATAACATTTCAAAATTTAAAGATTTTGTAATAGTTACAATAAAAAGATGAAAAATGTTAGAATCAAAAAGTTAAATGATGTTAAGAATTTTTCATTTGTTAGGGCTGTACAAGGGCGTGGAATCAAATGCACGATGCAGAGACAGGTCATAACACACTGAATACATAAAGCAACAAAACAAAAACTACTAATACACTAATCTAACTCTATGGACGATTGATTGAAAAGTGTATTAACAGCTTGTATATTGGGTACAGAACAGTACAGCTCAAAACATACAATTGTTAAGGGGATGCAGACCAGAGAAAGACTTTCGTCTTGTTTACATCAGGGTCCCCCATTTCCAATTCATCATATATTATATATATATATATACGATAACTCTACGGACAATGACAAAAGGATCTTACGCTGGAAGGCTTGGAACACACAAGACAATCTGGCAACGAGACAGGGGAAGACGAGAACTATATATACTAGACAGACAACACCAGGTGAAGACAATTAGACAATCACAACCGTGGGAAAACAGACCAGGCAGGAAACGTACTTTAGACACATGAGGGTAGACAAGACTATCAAAATAAAACAGGAACCATCTAAACTAGGGAACAATCTACGCACAACATCATTTTAGACTTCGGGAATCAAGTGAACATAATTAAAGTTAAATGCACTATAACTACATCAGGTACTTTATTACATAACCTTCATTTTTTGCTCATCACACTAACTTATTTAATCAGTTGTTAAGTTACTACTCAGTGTAGTATTTGTACTTCAGTATTAGATCTGAGTACTTCTCCCCCTGAGTGTTGGTAATACTTTGCACTACGATGACAACCTGTAAGCGGCAGTAAACACAGAAAGCATACATTACTGTGTGTGTGTGTGTGTGTGTGTGTATGTGTGTGTGTGTGTGTGTGTGTGTGTGTGTGTGTGCGCGTGTGTGAGGAATATTTGTGTTTTCATGCAGAGCCACGTTTCAGTGAAGACTCAGCCAGCCGAGCATTCCTCTGCAGAACGCTCTGTTTCTTCCTCCAACCTTTAAATCACATCAGTGTCTCACACACACTCACACACACACACACACACACACACACACACACACACACACACACACACACACACACACACACACACACACACACACACACACACACACACACACACACACACACACACACACACACACACACTTCCTGCTGAGGTGCTCATGCCAAAAACATTTTCTCTCTCTTTTGTGCAAACTTTCTTCTTGTTGTTGTTGCAGAGAATCGCCGTCATCATCATATCTGTATCTGCTGCTAAACTGCAGAAGAAGAATCTGTTCTGAACCGTCTGCACGCACCCCAACATGCAGCACTTCGTGATGCAACCACGGTATCATTGTGTTCATTTACAGGCAGATTTATTTAAAAATGACTCTAAGATAGATTATAATGCAGTTTTATTTTAAATTAAATATTTAAGGCATGATTAAAACATTTAACCAACCTTTATTTAACCAGGAAGTCCCTTAAGATTTGTATTACTATTATTATTATTATTATTTATTCATGTATTTATTTATTGACTTTTAGAATTATATATTAAAATTGTATTTAAATTAAATTAATGTTTTGTGTTACCGCATACCGTCTTAACGTGTAAAATATGCTATAATAATAATTATAATACTAATAATACCAGGAATAAAACCAGGAAGTCCCATAGGTACCACTTTACAATAAGACTACCCTCATAAAGGATTCATAATTAGGTTATGAATTAGGTTATAAGCACTTTATTAATCATTAAGAACCATTTATAAACCAGTTCTAACATAGTTTTCATACATCAACACAGGCTCACTATTCGGCAAGATGACTAAGCCTTATATTGGCTACTTAGCGAGAATCAACTCAGTGAACAACAGATACCAAGGATGCTGGCTGATGAAGGAGACGAAGTAAGCTAGGTAGCCAATATAAGGCTTAGCAGTACAGATAAACGTGGGCTCACTATTTGGCAAGCAACCGGTCACAGTCTCCCTGTTTATCTCATGTCTTATAAAAGTTTATTAAGGATTCATAAAGTGTTCACAACTTAATTAATAACTGAATTACAAACTATTCGTTAACCCTTTATAAGAGTAGTCTTATTGTAAAGTGGTACCGGAAGTTGTTGTACATGAGTTTTGGTCTTAATATGCTCAATATGGGCCTAATAAGGCAGTCGTACCACAAGAATAGTTATTCTCCCATAATAACACTTAACAAATATAATCTATTCTTATGTAACAAGACATGAAACTATAAGTGTTAATTGTGTCTAAATAACTCAAAATGAGGTATTTCTATCTAAGAATATGTTCCCTTTTTAAAGTGAAGTGTTGTTCATAACAATAAGCTAGTAGTTTGACTCCAATTGACCTGAACATGTTCCCTATTCTAAAAATCATGTTTTATCTTTAGATTTGAGATATTTTAATAGCTACAAGATGTGATCATCGATATAACAAGTGACAACATTGGATATGTATGAATGGTTTAACCAGTAATGATGCTAATATGTGAATATCTAATGTCCTCTGTCCGTTCTCTATCCTTTCCGACACGTTTTGCTCTGCACCTCTCAGAAGGAAAGGAGACAGGAGTTGTGTTTTTGATCAGCAGATCTTCAGAAGGGCACTTCTTCAAAGAAATAACTTCCCACTTCACTTCTTCTTTAGGCGGAACAAAAAACGTCCTCTAAGTGAAAGGCTTCTGCGCACAGCTGGAGGCCGCAGCTGTGCGCATTGTTGAGCCAGAACACACTCTCTGAGGATGAAGGGGTGGAGGCCGGACACAACAGGTACACACACATCAAACACCGCCATTATTACCCCCCCTACCACCTCTCACACACCCCGTCTGACCTGACAAGGTGTCGGTGGATTTTGATTCCAGCTTTCCTCAGATAACTTTGTCGTTTGATTCTCTTTTAAAGGCTCTGCAGGATATTGATCATCAATGGGGACAAAAGGAAACAAAGACAGACTTCAGAAACAATAACTGCAGATACACAGGGCCTTGATTGTTGTTATTGTTCGTGCATAAAAAAAAGAAAATGTCAATTAGTATACTTACTAATTACTGAGTGAGTTGGGAGTGAAGTTACTTTGTGCTCTTAAAATGGTTTGTTGTTATTTGAAGCTGTTATTGTTGCAGGATTCTTGTTGTTCTGAGTTTGTATCTTCAAGGTTGATTGCACTAAATGAAATGTTATGTTAAAATAAAGAAATTCAGCCTCAAATGTACACATGTCAACACGAAAGCATTCCTCGATATATACAAATCTTATTCGATGAAAAAAACAAATAAATATGCGGCATGTTGAAGGTTGTATTCGTCTCTCTTCTGCAGCTCTGATTTTCTTTTTTATGTTTGGACTGTTCCTCGTACCTGACATATTGACACATAGATATTATCATGTTATTTAGTTGTTGTCTTTTTAACCGGAACTAATTTCCTATTTCTATATAAATACTTTCATTTTTTCTTCTTAACATTTCTATACTTTAGTAATTGTGCAACATTTGTTCAGACCTCCATCTTCACTGTCTTCCCCTTCAGACAAGCATTCAGAGTGTTTGAGTGTTGGGTCAAGTGCTTCTCCCTTCAGGTCTGAGATGAGTTCTCTCCTCTCTTCCGCCTTGAGATGCAGCTCCTCAACGCCAAATAAAAACATCACAAAACAACTGGAAACACTCTCAAAAAAAGAGCTCACTGATAAACCTCCTAAAATAACTTCATAGGAAGGTCAGGGAGACGTGTTTTCAGAATACAAGCTGGGAAGGAGGCACATGTTCCAAACAAAGTCCCCTTAGATGTCTTCTAACATGAAGACGAAGAAGATAGATGATAACTGTGTCTTTACAGGGAGCCCAGGGTAGTGATGGTTTTCAGAATAAAAGCCCCATAGAATGTCTGTGGGTGCGTTTCACTTCGGTTAAATGGATTCCTTGCGTCCCTCACTTGCGTCGTTTCCCTGCGACTAGTCCCTCCCTCCAGGGAAGCATGGAGAGACGCAAGGAAACCACGAGAAGCAGGGAAATGAGTTTTAAGAGCAATGGGACGTCCTTTGCTCCGGAGCGTCACGTGAAGCGACGTCCGTTTGTGATGACGCCGCACAGCTGATCGTCTGACAGCAGCCAGGTCAGTGCACGCGCTGCATCGTCCAATCAGTGAGCGGTACACAGTAGGGGGCGGGGCGAGTGTCTGAGGATTTCACCGGAGGATGGTCTGGTAGTTCCTCGATTATCGCTCCTCCGTTATCGCTCCTCGGTCCTCGGACACAAATAAGGCCACTGGGACGCTACTCAAGACGGCGCAGACAAATCAACTTCCGGTGAGACCGAGCCCGAGGAGCGAGGAAATGAAAAATAAGAGAAGTGAAACGCACCCTGGCCGTTTCTCAATCTCGAGGATTCTGGCTTCCAAGCCAATATTTCAAGGATGCTACGTCATCGAGTGCCGCTGAAGGACTGTTCCAATGTCCAGCATATTTGGAATTCCACCGAGGCCGCGTCCTTGGTTTGGGGGAAATTTCGAGGCTGCACATGGGTAGACTTCGCGTCCTTAAAATCCCCACAATGCTTTGCGCACGGACCAATTTCAAAAACCCTTGCGGAGAATGGCTGAACCGACGCAGCACACATTTAAATGTAAGTGTGTAGTGGTGTAGAACATGTGTTTGTTATCACCAAACATGTGTTCCGTGAAAGTAAAGCAAGTTCATAATTAGATAGACATCGTGAGGTATTTATTTTCGGTACAGTTTATGTTGAAACCGTTAGAGAGAGTGGCACACTTGTTAGCCTGTTCCATTAATCTTCGTTTTCCGAAGCCGTGGCTTGGAAGCATACTGGCTTCGTTTCTGAAGGAAGTGACTTGGAAGTACGCGACTACCAAGCCAGCATCCTCGAATTTGAGAAACGGCCCCTGTGTCTTTACAGGAAGCTCAGGAAAAGGCATGTTTTTCAAAAATAATTGCTCCAGAGATTAGCTGTATCCTAACAAGAGACTCAAGTATGTTGCTTGCCATTTTGCAGAACTTGCAAGTTGCTCTTTATCCCTACATGAAACTCAGGAAGGGGCATCTTTTTCAAAATAATAGCACCATGACTCTATTCTTACAAAAAAGCTTGTTTTTTTCTAAATAAAAGTCCTAGAAAACGACATTACAGTTATCAATACCTAGTATCGGCAATATTAGCATTGTGATGCATACCATGTGAGTCAACATGTACGAGTAGGGATCTTTCTACAAGTGCCTCATACTTGCGATATCTCTAACTTACAGTCAATCACAGGGTTTGTCCAACTGTTAGGATGTTTGAACACGTTTTTACCCGGTTAAAAACGTATCTAGGTAGCACGCCATTTAGCATCATTTATCAGCGACTCTTTTTGGTCTGTATTTAGAGGTTAGCCTAAATGAATCTGCACACATGTTGGAAAGGAAGAAGAGAACGAGGGAGAAAGAGAGATGTGCTAAAGGATTAGATGTGAGGACCTTCCCTGTGGTGTGCAGGCCTTCTTTCCCCCAGAAGCCCCGGGAACACTGTAAGGTGATTACTGTGTGGTTTGCCATCGCTCCACTGCTCCAGCACTATAGACACCAAGAGCTTCACCGCCTGCTCTCGGCACAAAAAGAATCACCGTCAGGCCTCGTGTACGCGCCTGCCGCTTCACACATTTTAAAAATACACTGAAAGTCTAAGTTAAACATGATATTTACTTACCTACCCCACCTTTAATTGCTTACAGTACAAAACTATATCAAAATATCTAAACTACACAACGTCTGCAATGAAATCCATAGCACGCTCCACCACATGCATCACATCACATGCCTTTCTGCTAACTTGTTAAATGACTTCACACTTAGTAAAGAAGGAATGCTTACAAGAGATATACCAAAAAGGAAATATAATATGACAAATAATATCAAACAATATCCACCTGGATTTAAGAGAGGAAGAGCTGTGCAGTTTTAAATATCTTAGTAATGTGCAGAAATACATAATTCAACCTGCATTTCTTCCTCTCTTTCCACACTTTATTTCTCCATCCACCATTGAGTCCTTCCCTTACTCACTGCAGTGATGTGAGATTAATTTAAGTACACAGACTTCCTCCTAAACTAGTCTCTCTTTTTGGTGGACCGTCCAATATGTCCATGCAATCTCCTCGGAAAGCAAAGAGGCCATTAGGCCCTTCAAGAGAGGAGAGAGGGAATCAAACCGAGGGCGATGGAGCTCAGGTAGAGAAAACAAATTCACTCAGTGACACCGGGGAGAAATGGAGGTGTGTGTGAGTGTGTGTCAAACCCAGTCCTACAAAAAAAATTGTAATAGCTACGTTGGACGACAGGGCGAAACGTAGTATATTCACAAATACCCCACTCAAGACGTGACATGGATACAATATTGTTGTCCTATTCATTTCTAATATGTCTATATTTCTAATAAAGTCTATATGGCCTGCGCTCCCAAGATTTTATTCAGATGCTGGTTCCTACAGTGAGAACACAACTGGGTAAAACAGCTTTTGGATATGCGGCCCCCACAGCTTGGAACAATGTACAGAAGGAGCTGAAACTCTCAGATTGAATCACTATGGGGGAATTCAGGTCCATCTTAAAGGACAGAGAACACGACACCATTGGTAGATGTGAGTACTCGTATATCTTAAAATCGTTTTAAATGTTGCCAGTTTTTGAATGATTTTAATAGTTTGTTTTACTTCGCATATTGACTGGCTAATTTTATTTGTGTTTTCCAGCTGTATTTGTCTGCCTGTCATGTCTGTGTTTTATCTGTTGTAACTTTGTACATGCTGCCCTTCTTGGTCAGGTCGCTCTTGGAAAAGAGATTTTAATCTCAATGAGTCTTTTACCTGGTTAAATAAAGGATATATATATAATGACCAGTAGGATAGTTGGCCGTTATAATGCTTTTTGATTACATTTCTAGCGAGAAGTTTATCGTACTTTTAAAATCTACGTCCAGTGGATGTGTAGGATTTATAGTTTGATAGATATTACGAAGATTATTTGAGCTCCGTGTTTTTTTTTACTAAATATTGTATCCATGTCACGTCTTGCCCTGTGGACCAACGTAGCTATTAGACGTTTTTTTGTGAGACTGGGTTGGTGTGTCAATGGTATTTCTTTAGAAATGCCTCTCTCTAAGTATTCAACAATATCCTGCATCAGAATCAGACTCAGAAACAGGTTTATTACCAGGTGGGTTGACGAGGAATTTGACTTGGTGTTTTGGTGCATACATACAAGTAAAACCAAAATTAAAAACACAGACAACAATTTGAAGAAAACTATAATAACATGAAAAAGAATGTTACCAAATATAATACAATATGGCAGAATATAGCAGTATTTACATTGAATAGGATTGAAATCGTAGAAATTGAATTGGAATAAAATGTGTGCAGTAATGAAAAACGAAATGATTTTAAACAGTGTGTGTTTATTGCAGTTTCAGAGGGTACGGCAAACATTATGAAGGTGTTGCATATTGTTTTCCTACACTTAGCCCAGTTTCAAATAGCAGAACAATATGTGTTATTATATACTCTAGATGCCAGCTAGCGGTTGTCACCATCTATTTTCAAATCAGGCTGAGTAAAAATACTGCAGGATTACAGTAATAAAACTGCACTCTATAATTACAGATACAGGTTTACAAGTGCAATCATTGTAGATATAATCAGCACAACAAATATCCATTTAACCACGTCTGGTTTGTAAGCAAAGGTTAAGTACTAACAGCATTGCATACAATGATTTATACATATTTAAGAACATTTACAGCTACACAGTGACGATCTGACAGCTTTACAGCATCTATCATCAGTCAGTGACTGGCAGGAGGACATGTGAAAATGGCCTGAAATCTCATATGAGGACATTTTTAGTAACTATTTCATGTCTCTTGGTGTGATGGCTTCTAAACTAGGAAAGTACCGAAGCTCATCAAACTCTAAAGCAACTAAAACACGTTTTTTACAATACGTTTATAATAAATCTCACTGCAAGAAAGGTACACAAAGGTCTACAGTGTTGACATGTATACAAACAAGTTAACATAGAGACCACTTTAAATTAACCTGTCAGCGGGCTATTTAGCTAGCTAGCAAACATTAGCTTTCTACAAAACAAGTTAGCTAACGTTAGCTTTCTAGGTAAATATTTAGCTTGCAAACGTTTGTGAAGGTATTTACCCCTCAATCAACTTAACCCTTGCCTAATGTTAGCTAGCTAGCTGGAACGTAAGCTATTTACAGTAACTATCTATCTATCTATCAAGAAATTGGTGGCTCTCCTAATCATTAATAACTATATATTTGTATTTATTTAAAGGGGACCTATCATGCAAAATGCTCTTTTGTATGTCTTTTCTACATAAACATGTGTCCCCGGTGTGTCAGGGGAACTCACGCAGCGTCAGCAAATAAAACCCTCTCTCTTTTCCTCCTTACCCAAATCTCTAAAAACGGGGAACCACGGAGCTGATCCAGATTTGCGTCCGATATGACGTAATATCTGAAATGTGGACCCACGGCCCAATCAGAAACCTTGCTATCAGAAACAATGCCCGACTGTTTTGGACGTAATATGGTCGGTGTTTACATTAGCATCGCTAACACTCAGAGCTAACCTGTACTGGAGAGCATGTGTGTGAAGAAGCAGGAAGTAAAAAGGAACTCACCTTGTGGTATAACCGGCAAGAGAGAAAGCCTTTGAGCTCCAGACTGTTTCAGAGAGAATCATTGATGATCCATGATATGGCGTTTCATCACGGCAGCATTTAGTTTAGACAGTAGCTGCCGGGTCCCGCATGAGCTCAGCCCCCTCCTCCTTTTTTTGTAAAGCTTTATACCCAAATCTGCACTTTAGAAACAGGAAGTGAAATAGAGGGATATGAGGCATGGCTAGAATGATCTGTTTGGTATTTGGAGCAAAACACTTCATAGGCAAGTTTTTTATATATGTTTATATATCTGAGACCTATGCTATTGCCTAAAAGTAGCATGATAGGTGACCTTTAATACCTTATGGGTAATCTAAAGTGCAAACCTAAGTCTAACTTTAATAATAACATTTACAGTGTGCTCAGCAGTGGCGTTTTTATATGTACAGAAGTGGTGAGGCACAAAAAACTTAGATGTCTATATATAAGCTTCTGCAGTGAGGTTCATGGCTGGTGAGGCTCTGACTCTTCAGGTTTACAAATATTATATTTTGACCTAAATCTAAATCTAATATTATTTTCAAAAGCTTTTTTTGTCTGATGCTTCAATTAATTTTAAACAGACAGTTCAACAAAAGGATACCCCAAAAATGTAATTTTATCATTTACATATTGAATTGTTCTCTCTTAGTAAGATCCCATTTTCAATAAAATTGCGGTCTTACCTTGACTTGAAGATGAAGTCCATTTGCCTATCCTTCTGGACAAAAATCTCTATTACTTTTTTGTAAAAGTCCTCCTTATCTTCTTGTAGTTTCAAAAGTCTATCATAAATCTAATCTAATCAATAGATTTATGATTTAAAATGATAAAAGTAGGGTAGACATGTGGATATTATCCGGCTGAACAAAACGTGCATTTATCTAACAGGTTTGTTTCCCACAGATCTTATTTCGAGCTATTTTCTAAAATCCTATGGAGAAATCTCATTGCTTTTTTGTGGAGGGAAGCCATGCGCAGCTTACTTCCTGGTTTTAGCACTGCAACTCTCTCGTCTCCTCTTCACACACCACACTTTTCGCGGCACACGTACTTACAGCCAATCAGCTCTGAATTATGTGAGATGACGTATGGTGGGGATGGCAGCTCAGTGCCCCAATAGAGTGGCGAAGTCCCTCCCCTTCCGGTGGACCTCCATGGGACCTTGTTTCGGAAAAATTATGTATTGAAGTCAATGGAGAGAGAAAGATTATCTTTCGATCTCGTTTGAATTGTGCCACGAATTACACATATGATGTTTGTCAATTTAAAAGATAATTTTGCAAGTCAAAAAAAAATAATGTGAAGTAATACATTTGTTTGTGTGAAACGCTCAATGAACTACATCTCTGGTCTCGCAGAACAACACACGTCACCAAGATGGCCGTCACTACTGTCTTGTCAACAAAACGATTGACTACCCTCACTATCACCACAATGTAAACACGTCCAGAAGAATGTCATGCAAAGCTTCCTGCCTTCCTTCCTTTGATTCTCTCTGAACTGCCTGGTCTTTTTAATGTTTAATGTCAACCATTTGTGCAGATAGCATGAAGTCGAAAAGATCGGCGATGCTAGCGTTAGCATTTCTCCCCCGGGCTTAAATTGTGTATTATAGAATGATCACACCGGTGACAGTACTCTTCAAAGGGTTCACGAAATATGACTACTACTCTTACTGTTTAACATTTTGGGTTACTTAATGTTACTTCATATTAAGGCTAATAAAAATGACAAGGCTGTAATGCTAACTAATGTGCTAGCTACTAGCTAGGTAGCTAACTTGATCCAGCCACTTCTGGTCCTTTGATCAGACGGGAAGCGAAAGAATGAGCAAGACCCATTGCTGGTATGATAACAACCTGGTACTAAGCACACAGGCATCTTGTTAAAGTTATCTTATCTTAGCCAGCGCCATATAGATAGATTATATCTGTATGGCGCTGATCTTAACTATCTCTTAGTGGAGGAAAACAATTGTGACATCACTTACGCGACTCTGGGATTTGTAGTCTTTCTAGTTGCGTATTTTTCATAGTCTTATATTTCAACAGTTTTACGACACACTGTGACTTTTTTGACATGGAAATGATTTTTTAAGATTGACAAACATCATATGTGTAATTCATGGCACAATTCAAACGCGATCGAAAGATACATTTTCTCTCTCCATTGATTCAATACATTATTTTTCCGAAATAAGGTCCCATGGACCGGAAGTAGATGGGCGTGACTTCGCCACTCTATGGTCATTCTTTTTTTGCCACACACATTCAATTGAAAAATACTCTGAGCATGCGCAGTGTAGTTTTTACAGTCACCGTTGACTTAGACAGTGAGAGGGAGGGGCATGATCGGGTTTTGTCCCACATGGCTCTAAACAGCTCAATAGGCACACACTGTAGACACTAATTAGAAGAACACAGACTAAAACAGCAATATACAGACGAATCAGATGATTAAACATGATCTTAAAATAAATGTTATATATTTTTTTCTTTTCTTTTTGTAATCATTATTTGTAATACTTTCTGCTGACACTAGGTGGGGCTGTGCCTAATGATCAGTCGCCACTGGTGCTCAGACAGAACATAGTCATTCAAAGTCACTGAGTCATTGGTGTTAAAGTCAATGTTCAGTTTCAAGCATTGTTTGTCCAATTAGGTCTGAAGATTAGTGACTTGAGTCTGATTTGAGTCCATATAATGTGACTTGAATACATTTCAATGTATGTTTATCACATCTAGTGATTGATACATATTTATTTGAATGTAAAATACTTATTAGCAGAAACAACAGATCCTAGACTTTATCTCAAGGGTTATTTGCCCCTAAATGGCCAAACAAATTAGCTTTTCCACAGCCCCAAAGAAAGATAATGAGAACAAAATATATTTCTAAATAACTGATTACTCTCACCTTCTTATTAAGCACTGATTCAGAACATTGAGTCTTGCATCTGTAACCCTTTTTCCTTTGAGAGCACATCTATAAAGAGCCCACGTACTTCCCACAGGCTGAACAAATGTTGAGCGGGATCCCCTGAGGAAAAGCTGTTGGACGTACAGTGAAATCCCCCCGATTTATTTGGTCAATGCGCTTTATCCACTCTCACTGTACAATGCATATATACAGACTACGAGGCATGGGAGAGGATTGATCTCCTGTCAGACTGTCACTGTCTCCTCTCAGATCAGTTGTGATGGTCTCACACTGGTGAAGGGTATAAATGGGTTCAAATGTGTTAATTATTAATGAGAAAATTACCCCACCAAAGTCCATGTGGGGTTTAGTGTTTGCCTTGTGTCTCTTCCTTTAACCAGAATAGATTCAGGCCTTGAAGCTGCATTAATGAACTGAAGATTTAATTAGATATTCATATGTGAGATGATATTCAAACGATCACGAAACAATAGCGCTCTTAATTAACGCTGAGCTCATTTTCTCTTAGCCTTATCAGTGTTCATTTAATATAAATCCAGTGAAAATTAGATGAGAACTCACCAGATGCAGAGGTGCAGAGAAACACAGGACACTTCCAGAGAAAATACATGTTTTTCGTTGTCTCTTCCAATCTTTTTACCCTTTGTTTTTGTTGTTGTTTTGTTCTCAATGATCTCTTCAGTCAAAGTGAATATACCAACTTCAAGCTGGGATCAACTTAATGTTGTTTCCTCCTAACAATAGCAGCCTCAATGTGGCATCCTGTCAAATAAGTCTTAGACAATGGGATATTAAAAAGCCACATCCATTATTTCAATGTGTTTGCTACGTCCCAAAATCTTCTCAAACGGAGAAATAACAATTTGTTTTTAGAGTTTTCTGAATCCCAAATGTTCATCGTCTCAATCCCTAATAATATATGATAAGTAATGTGTTGGTTATATTTGTTATTATGAATGTAAATCAGAATTTAAAACAAAAATAACTTATAACGTATACAGTATCAGGAAAAGGAATAGTACAAGACCATCGAAAAGTACTTAAGTAAATGTCTTTAGTTCCATTTTTAAAAGCACAGAGAAAGGAATATCATGACATATAAATACCAGAGGATAGCCCTTTGAAGCATTGCTACAAAAAACAATCACTAGTGGTTCTCAATGGGAAAAACAACAACATACAAATCTATAGAAGCAAACTAAATACAACATTCGAGTCCCATTTTGCAACTTCCTAAAGAGATGCATCAATCTTTGCTTACACAATAAGGAGATGGGTTTAACCCTCCTATTGTCTTCGTTCCCCCCTTACTTTGGTGTTTGCGGTCAAATCTAACCGGCCCTGTTTTAACTGCTATTACATTAACACAAAAAACATTAATCACCACCACATTTAATTTAACACCCTTTCAAACTGTACATATTGTATCAGACTACTGGTATACATGAACAACTGCAGTACATATACAAAGAACAGACACTGAACATGTATTGCGTGTGCCAGGTGTGATCCATGTGGGGGGATGGGCACATAAGGGAGGGGAACACATCTAGAGTGTGTGTGTGTGTGTGTGTGTGTGTGTGTGTGTGTGTGTGTGTGTGTGGTGTGTGTGTGTGGGTGTGGGTGTGGGTGTGTGTGGGTGTGTGTGTGTGGCCTAGCATTACTATACTTGTGGGGACCTAAATCTGTTTACACAGTCACGTGTGGGGACTCGCCGCCCTTATGGGGACAAATTGGAGGTCCCCATAAGGGGAATCATTAATTTTAGGGTGAAGACTTGGTTAGGTTAAGGGTTAGGGTTAGGCATGTGTTGGTTAAGGTTAAGGTTAGGATAAGTCTCCAGGAAATGCATGTAAGTCAATGTAAGGTCCCCTGAAGTGATGTATACATGGTGTGTGTGTGTGTGTTTGTGTGTGTGTGTATATGTATGTGTGTGTGTGTATGTATATGTGTGTGTGTGTGTGTGTGTGTGTGTGTGTGTGTGTGTGTGTGTGTGTGTGTGTGTGTGTGTGTGTGTGTGTGTGTGGGTGGGTGTTTGTGGGAACACCATGGGTGTTACAAAGTTGACTAAATCATCCAAAATTCAATGAAAGTGGTGATCAGCAATTTCATATGTTCAAATGTCGTTCTTCTACATTTGAAGAAAACAAGCTTTTCAGCTGCTGATAACTTGTGTGTTTTAACTCTTTAATATGGTTTGCAAAGTTTGAGATGATCCTGTTGGAAACTACGTTTGTACTTGAGTGCAAATCAAAGTTGGTGGAGTTATTTGGAGCACTCTTTTGGATGTGAAGTATGCAGGATTCCCAGAAAGCCCCAGGGGGCAGCGCAGCTTCCAGAAGCAGATCTTCTTCCAGGAAGTCCTCAGGGGGATCGATGCTGCCATGTGGCCTGTTTATGGTGAGTGATTTCAACGGGGATCACACTTTTTAATGCATTCACCAAAATGTGTGGGTGGTAATTTATAGTATGGGTTGAACTCTCCAACTGTAAAGGCATTTTAGTCTTAATTAAAACATGTTAAATGTAATTTGTTATCATTTAAATGCTGTCACCACAATCAGGTTTATTCACTTGATATGGCCTTTGGATGTTTACCAAGAAACAAAAGCCTACATCCATCATGTAAAAACTATAAGCCTGTGTCGTTCTTACTCACAAATATACATGTAGTTATTTCCAAACACAGCTTGGCATTGTAGCTTTTAGAAAAGATGCCTCAAATAGGAGTTCATTTGTATTTGTCTGGGAGTGTTTTCAATGAAACCAATGACTACATCCATGGTGATACTGCTCGAATAATTCACATTCATCCGGCTTTTGCCCTGAGTGAGTCCAGAGTCTGTGTTTATGAACTGTTTGGGTCAGGAAATGCTTTGTTTTCTTGTGTTTGAGTAGTTAGCAATGTTTTGTATAATGTTGCATAACCCAAACACACAGCAACCACCAAGTGAGATCTAGTTCTACAAAAACAGCAAAGCACACTCATTTTGTATTACCTTTAATAGTTTTGCACTGGTTTATTTGGCTTTATTGTTTTCACATTCCTTCTCTATGCGACTGCTGTATGCACAAATAATGTGTTTACATCCTTA
Source organism: Gymnodraco acuticeps (assembly GCF_902827175.1). Classification (NCBI taxonomy): domain Eukaryota; kingdom Metazoa; phylum Chordata; class Actinopteri; order Perciformes; family Bathydraconidae; genus Gymnodraco; species Gymnodraco acuticeps. The sequence goes on along the minus strand of NW_022990872.1, from coordinate 101,915 downwards.
GACTTGTTCTTGATTGCAAACACACTCCAGTCTGAGCTAGTTCTCCTGCACTGCACACGACTTTAAATAACCTTTTAAGTATTTTTCTTTGAGTCGTTATATATATATTTTTTGCTCTTCTTTAGTAAACTTTTTCCTGAACGTCACCAAGCGCTCTGGTCTCTCAGCTGTGTGCGTCACTTGTTAGTGTCCCCTGGTCTCCCAGCTGTGTGCGTCACTTTTTTAGTGTCCCCTGGTCTCCCAGCTGTGTGCGTCACTCTTTAGTGTCCCCTGGTCTCCCAGCTGTGTGCGTCACTCTTTAGTGTCCCCTGGTCTCCTAGATGTGTGCGTCACTCTTTAGTGTCCCCTGGTCTGCTTCTCAGGTCGATTAAATGAAATCCTTGCTTCCCTCACTTGCGTCGTTTCCCTGCGTTTAGTCCCTCCCACCAGGGAAGCATGGAGGGACGCAAGGAAACCACGAGAAGCAGGGAAATGAGTTTTAAGAGCAATGGGACGTCCTTTCCTCCGGAGCGTCACGTGAAGCGACGTCCGTTTGTGATGACGCTGCACAGCTGTTCGTCTGGCAGCAGCCAGCTCTGTACCCGTTATTTCCACAAACACCCCCGCCTCTGTTAGTACACATTTACTGACATAAACATTAGTATCATCTGTTGTAGATCCAAATACATGAAATAAAATAAGAAGTCATTCTCAAAAAAGATAAACGCCCTTCTTAAAATGTATAAACGAAAAAAGCGATCATGAAAATGTTTCCAATAAATGAATAAAAAAATGTTTGACCACTTTGTTGTTTAGATATATCACATATTTGTAACTAAATGATACATGAATTGAAACAAAACACAGTATAAACTGAGGAGTGAGTCCCGTGAGGTTCATGTATTTTCTTCACTCCGCTGGGGTATTGCTCTCATGTCAAGAAGCATCAGATCAGTGCATGCACTGCCTCGTCCAATCAGTGAGCGATACACAGTAAGGGGGCGGGGTGAGTATCTGAGGATTTCATCGGAGGATGATCTGGTGGTTCCTCGGTTATCGCTCCTCCATGATCGCTCCTCGCTCCTCGATCCTCGGTCCTCCGGCCGAAATAAGAGCCATGGGACGGTACTCAAGATGGCGCAGGCAAATCAACTTCCGGTGAGACCGAGGACCGAGGAGCGAGGAAATGAAAATAGTCGACCTGAGAAGCAGCCCTGGTCTCCCAGCTGTGTGCGTCACTCTTTAGTGTCCCCTGGTCTCCCAGCTGTGTGCGTCACTCGTTAGTGTCCCCTGGTCTCCCAGCTGTGTGCGTCACTTTTTAGTGTCCCCTGGTCTTCCAGCTGTGTGCGTCACTTTTTAGTGTCCCCTGGTCTCCCAGATGTGTGCGTCACTTTTTAGTGTCCCCTGGTCTCCTAGATGTGTGCGTCACTCGTTAGTGTCCCCTGGTCTCCTAGATGTGTGCGTCACTCGTTAGTGTCCCCTGGTCTCCCAGCTGTGTGCGTCAATTTTTAGTGTCCCCTGGTCTCCTAGATGTGTGCGTCACTTTTTAGTGTCCCCTGGTCTCCCAGCTGTGTGTGTCACTCTTTAGTGTCCCCTGGTCTCCCAGCTGTGTGCGTCACTCTTTAGTGTCCCCTGGTCTCCCAGCTGTGTGCGTCACTTTTTTAGTGTCCCCTGGTCTCCCAGCTGTGTTCGTCACTCTTTAGTGTCCCCTGGTCTCCCAGCTGTGTGCGTCACTCGTTAGTGTCCCCTGGTCTCCCAGCTGTGTGTGTCACTCTTTAGTGTCCCCTGGTCTCCCAGCTGTGTGCGTCACTCTTTAGTGTCCCCTGGTCTCCCAGCTGTGTGCGTCACTCTTTAGTGTCCCCTGGTCTCTTTAGTGTCCCCTGGTCTCCCAGCTGTGTGTGTCACTCTTTAGTGTCCCCTGGTCTCCCAGCTGTGTGCGTCACTCTTTAGTGTCCCCTGGTCTCCCAGCTGTGTGCGTCACTCTTTAGTGTCCCCTGGTCTCTTTAGTGTCCCCTGGTCTCCCAGCTGTGTGCGTCACTCTTTAGTGTCCCCTGGTCTCCCAGCTGTGTGCGTCACTCTTTAGTGTCCCCTGGTCTCCCAGCTGTGTGCGTCACTCTTTAGTGTCCCCTGGTCTCCCAGCTGTGTGCGTCACTCTTTAGTGTCCCCTGGTCTCCCAGCTGTGTGTGTCACTCTTTAGTGTCCCCTGGTCTCCCAGCTGTGTGCGTCACTCTTTAGTGTCCCCTGGTCTCTTTAGTGTCTCCCAGCTGTGTGCGTCACTCTTTAGTGTCCCCTGGTCTCCCAGCTGTGTGCGTCACTCTTTAGTGTCCCCTGGTCTCTTTAGTGTCCCCTGGTCTCCCAGCTGTGTGCGTCACTCTTTAGTGTCCCCTGGTCTCCCAGCTGTGTGCGTCACTCTTTAGTGTCCCCTGGTCTCCCAGCTGTGTGCGTCACTCTTTAGTGTCCCCTGGTCTCCCAGCTGTGTGCGTCACTCTTTAGTGTCCCCTGGTCTCCCAGCTGTGTGTGTCACTCTTTAGTGTCCCCTGGTCTCCCAGCTGTGTGCGTCACTCTTTAGTGTCCCCTGGTCTCTTTTGTGTCCCCTGGTCTCCCAGCTGTGTGCGTCACTCTTTAGTGTCCCCTGGTCTCCCAGCTGTGTGCGTCACTCTTTAGTGTCCCCTGGTCTCCCAGCTGTGTGCGTCACTCTTTAGTGTCCCCTGGTCTCCCAGCTGTGTGCGTCACTCTTTAGTGTCCCCTGGTCCCTTTAGTGTCCCCTGGTCTCCCAGCTGTGTGCGTCACTCTTTAGTGTCCCCTGGTCTCCCAGCTGTGTGCGTCACTCTTTAGTGTCCCCTGGTCTCCCAGCTGTGTGCGTCACTCTTTAGTGTCCCCTGGTCTCCCAGCTGTGTGTGTCACTCTTTAGTGTCCCCTGGTCTCCCAGCTGTGTGCGTCACTCTTTAGTGTCCCCTGGTCTCCCAGCTGTGTGTGTCACTCTTTAGTGTCCCCTGGTCTCCCAGCTGTGTGCGTCACTCTTTAGTGTCCCCTGGTCTCCCAGCTGTGTGCGTCATTCTTTAGTGTCCCCTGGTTGCGCATGTCTCCTCAAGTTGCTGAATGTTTTCTAAATGCTGCTGTGTTGTCAAGGTGCTGAAGATGTTTCTTCATGAGTACAGGAACATTTGAGTTTTTTTATTTGCATCGTTTCTGAAGCTACAACTTGTTTCTCCTAGTATAAATGCTTTGGGCCGCTGTAGCGCGTTGGTCGACCACCGTAATATTTAGATTTGAATGCTTTACTTGTTACTTTAACACTGTGCAGGAACTGCTTTTACTTCACTTAACGATCAGAGTACCCACACTTGTGTCTCATTTTAATAATTTAACTGCAGATAAGAGCCACAATATTGTTCCACAGAGGCAGTTGATTAGATTTTGTGCAGGTACTCAGTGTTTCTCCCTGAACCTCGTCTTGTGAGGTTTAAAACACTCCAGAGAGAGATCTGCGGAACGTGAAGTGCTCCTTAAGGCTGAGCGGATATTTCCAGGTTTAGAGGCAATCTCAAACTCATGAAGGACTGTAAATAAAGAATCTTTCGTAAATGATTGGAGCAATTGACAATACTTCACATTGTTCCCTTTGAGATATGTCAACAAGGGATACATTTTCTTTATATCAGGTGTGATATTTCGCTGACCTATGAAGAGCGTCAATGTGATTTAACAAATGTTTTGAACTAACATCAATATGTAGAATTGTTATCTTCTGGCAATCATTTATTTTGCTTTCACTATCAAACTTTGTTACAACTATACTTTGAAGTGGAAGAAGTACACACATTGTTTACTTAGATGAACCTTTATAAGCAATATCACACTGTAAAAAGACTCAGTTACACTGCTTGTAACCAGTAGGAGAATGTAGAGAAGTACATTTACTGAAGTACTACTTAAAGAGGCCCTATTATGGTGTTTTTCCCTTTCCTGTAGTGTGCTTATATATAGGTTTTAGTGCATGTAAATGGTCTGCAACGACTAAAATCCCTGTGTTCCCTCCAGAGGGGATTTCTCTCACACACACTCAGCCATTTATCAGAACTTCTACTTAAGTAAAGGATCTAAATACTTCTTCCACCTCTGCCAATATTCCCCATGTCTGTTCAGAGATGATTGCAGGATCTCAGGTGGAGGACCTCGTCACCTGAGACTGACCACACACACCTCCACACACACCTGTTTGTCGGCTGCCATTCTCTCTCAGAGTACAACAGAGAGCGGTATTGATCCGGAGGATTCTCTGACGCGAGGAATGGAGAAGTAAACAGGCTCTCAGTAAATAAAACACCTAGGTCAACACAGCCATTTTACCCATTAACCTGCAGTGTGTGTGTGTGTGTGTGTGTGTGTGTGTGTGTGTGTGTGTGTGTGTGTGTGTGTGTGTGTGTGTGTGTGTGTGTGTGTGTGTGTGTGTGTGTGTGTGTGTGTGTGTGTGGTGTGTGTGTGTGTGTGTGGTGTGTGTGTGTGTGTGTGTGTGTGTGTGGTGTGTGTGTGTGTGTGTGTGTGTGTGTGTGTGTGTGTGTGTGTGTGTGTGTGTGTGTGTGTGTGTGTGTGTGTGTGTGTGTGTGTGTGTGTGTGTGTGTGTGTGTGTGTGTGTGTGTGTGTGTGTGTGTGTGTGTGTGTTGTGTGTGTGTGTGTGTGTGTGTGTGTGTGTGTGTGTGTGTGTGTGTGTGTGTGTGTGTGTGTGTGTGTGTCCTCTGTAAATAAAGGAACCTGGTCATTCAGAGGTGAGAAAGGTTTGCACAATTAATTTGTTACACAATATGGACTAGTGTCAGTGTTGTAAGAAGTATTTAGTAAAGTTAAAGTACTAATCCAGCCAGAGGAAGAAGTACTAAGATCCTTTACTTAAGTAAAAGTATAAATACTGTGGTTTGAAAATACTCCAATACAACGGAAAAGTAACTTAAGAAGAAAAATAAACGTATGGTCAGCTGTATCAAAACTCATTTCAATTATACTGACAAAACACTTGCAGTTATGAAACAGACTAAATCCTGAATTGTAATGTAACTTCTAGTGTAACTAGAAGTAGGGTAGTATTATCAGCTAAATGTACTTCAAGTATAACAAGTAACTCGGTGTGCAGGATAAGATAAGAAGTACTTTATTGATCTCAATTTGGGAAATGTTTGCGTTGCAGCAGCATACAAAGACAAGGCATTGTACATTAGAGAAATTAAAAGACTAGAAATCAACAATCCAATAATGTCTCTTTTCCTAGTATTTTATATTATTTTGGTTTAATCACTGAGAAATACATGTTGGACTTTGAAGGAGCAAAACTATTAACAATTAACTAGTAAACTTTGCCTTTACCAAACGCCTCTTAACTTCTCCATTCCTGCACTTTCTCTCCTCTAACCTCAACCTCCTAACGATGTATCAGATACTTATGAAATCTTCCTCTGTCGGACTGTGATGTACACTTTGGCTCTGGGGGGTTGAACTCAGATCCGAACTGTGATTTTGTTTGGCTTTGAGCACATGGAGAACAGGAAAGCACTTCCCCACCAAATCCAGCAGCAGGTCAGAGGTCAGGGTCAGAGGTCGGGGGGGGCGTGGCCTCGGAGCCGGAGACGCCCCCCAGGTTTACACAAGTGTAAAAAGAGTCCATTCACACTGGCTGCATGGGCAGAGTTTCACAAAGGTCCACTGTGTGGGGCCTGTACACCCCCCCCCCACAGACACACACACACACACACACACACACACACACACACACACACACACACACACACACACACACACACACACCTCCTCCAAGCGCCATGCCTCCACAGACAATGGTGAGTCTGGTCAGCAGAGACACGCACATACTAACCTGAAAACGTTTCTCTATCAGGACAGAAACGTCACACACTGTATGTTTGCATGGTTTAATAAGTCTGCAATCACCTGCAAATGATTCAAAAATACTTTCAACCGTATGCAATGTTTTGAGTATGTTTTTAAATGTTACATATCCTTTATTAAAGAGTAAGAAGTATGGTAACAAGAAGCAGACAGTGTAGACCTCCATAGCTCTGGTTATTTAAATACAAAAAGAAAAGTGTGTAAATGAATATTTGTGAGTGAAAATGTGGCCGTTGGTTTTTCCGTAATCCAGTTGACAAACACAAAATAAACAAATATAATTTAAATAATGCATAAAATAAATTGCTTAGAGGACCCAAATATTTGACCAAAAATCTGTGAACCTCAGAAAATGTTAAAGATAATTCTTGAATATCTTTTTCGAATAAAAACAATCTTGTGAAAACTCCAAAACCACGAATGTGTAAAGTAGAATAATATGTAACTTAAAATATAAATAAGTAGGTAAGTACATTTGTCAAAATATACCATTATTTAAATATACAGTACGTTTTCAAATAGTAAGAAATGAAAGTATGTTAACTCAGTGACCATTGCATGTATAAAAAATATGTATAATGTGTATTTGTAAAGCGCTTTGAGCATCTGGAAAAGTGCTATAATAAATGTAAGGAATTATTATTATTATAACTCAAAGCGCAGAGCTCCACCAATCTCTTAATTTGTTGAGCTTAAATGAAAATGTTTGTGAGAATTGGGTCAATGGGTAGTTAGTCCTGGCTGACAAACAGAACATTTATAACAAATAATGCATTAAAATAGCTGAAAGTAACTAAAATAACATTTAAAAAGAGCACACAAAAATGTGCAAAACAATCTGCGAACATCTCAAAATGATAAAGATTATGCTTATATATGTTTTACGATTAAAAACCAATCTTGTGAAAACGCCAACGACGTGTGGAAGTATATGTAACATAAAATGATATACACAAGTATAGAAGTTAAAATAGTACTTATACTAAAGTAAACGTCACATCTCACCACTGCAACTATTCATTAAGAAAGAAAAACACGTATCCAACGGTCTTTACTCGTCTTTACTGGTCTGTAACGGTCTTTACTGGTCTTTACTCGTCTTTACTGGTCTGTAACGGTCTTTACTGGTCTTTACTGATCTGTAACGTTCTTTACTGGTCTTTAACAGTCTTTACTGGTCTTTACTGGTCTTTAATGGTCTGTAACGTTCTTTAACTGGTCTTTACTGGTCTTTACTGGTCTGTAAGGTTCTTTAACGGTCTTTACTGGTCTTTAACAGTCTTTACTGGTCTTTACTGGTCTTTAATGGTCTGTAACATTCTTTAACGGTCTTTAATGGTCTTTACTGGTCTGTAACGTTCTTTACCTGGTCTTTAATGGTCTTTACTGGTCTTTACTCGTCTTTACTGGTCTTTAATGGTCTGTAACGTTCTTTAACTGGTCTTTACTGGTCTTTACTGGTCTGTAAGGTTCTTTAACGGTCTTTAATGGTCTTTAACAGACTTTACTGGTCTTTACTCGTCTTTACTGGTCTTTACTGGTCTTTAATGGTCTGTAACGTTCTTTAACGGTCTTTACTGGTCTTTACTGGTCTTTAATGGTCTTTACTGGTCTGTAACGTTCTTTAACTGGTCTTTACTGGTCTTTACTCGTCTGTAACGTTCTTTACTGGTCTTTACTGGTCTTTAATGGTCTTTAACGTTCTTTAACGGTCTTTAATGGTCTTTACTGGTCTGTAACGTTCTTTAACTGGTCTTTACTGGGCTTTACTCGTCTTTACTCGTCTTTACTGGTCTGTAACGTTCTTTAACTGGTCTTTACTGGTCTTTACTGGTCTTTACTGGTCTTTACTGGTCTTTAACGGTCTTTACTGGTCTTTACTCGTCTTTACTGGTCTGTAACGGTCTTTACTGGTCTTTAATGGTCTTTACTGGTCTGTAACGTTCTTTAACGGTCTTTACTAGTCTTTACTGGTCTTTACTGGTCTGTAACGTTCTGGTCTTTACTGGTCTTTAATGGTCTTTACTGGTCTTTACTGGTCTGTAACGGTCTTTACTAGTCTTTACTGGTCTTTACTGGTCTGTAACGGTCTTTACTGGTCTGTACTGGTCTTTAACGGTCTTTAACGGTCTTTAATGGTCTTTACTGGTCTGTAACGTTCTTTAACTGGTCTTTACTGGGCTTTACTCGTCTTTACTTTACTTTACTGGTCTGTAACGTTCTTTAACGGTCTTTACTGGTCTTTAATGGTCTTTACTGGTCTGTAACGTTCTTTAACTGGTCTTTACTGGTCTTTACTCTTCTGTAACGTTCTTTAATTGGTCTTTATTGGTCTTTACTGGTCTGTAACGTTCTTTACTGGTCTTTACTGGTCTTTAACAGTCTTTACTGGTCTTTACTGGTCTTTACTGGTCTTTAATGGTCTGTAACGTTCTTTAACTGGTCTTTACTGGTCTGTAAGGTTCTTTAACGGTCTTTACTGGTCTTTAACAGTCTTTACTGGTCTTTACTGGTCTTTAATGGTATGTAACGTTCTTTAACGGTCTTTAATGGTCTTTACTGGTCTGTAACGTTCTTTACCTGGTCTTTACTGGTCTGTAACGTTCTTTACTGGTCTTTACTGGTCTTTAACGGTCTTTACTGGTCTTTACTCGTCTTTACTGGTCTTTAATGGTCTGTAACGTTCTTTAACTGGTCTTTACTGGTCTTTACTGGTCTGTAAGGTTCTTTAACGGTCTTTACTGGTCTTTAACAGACTTTACTGGTCTTTACTCGTCTTTACTGGTCTTTACTGGTCTTTAATGGTCTGTAACGTTCTTTAACGGTCTTTACTGGTCTTTACTGGTCTTTAATGGTCTTTACTGGTCTGTAACGTTCTTTAACTGGTCTTTACTGGTCTTTACTCGTCTGTAACGTTCTTTACTGGTCTTTACTGGTCTTTAACGGTCTTTACTGGTCTTTACTGGTCTGTACTGGTCTTTAACGTTCTTTAACGGTCTTTAATGGTCTTTACTGGTCTGTAACGTTCTTTAACTGGTCTTTACTGGGCTTTACTCGTCTTTACTCGTCTTTACTGGTCTGTAACGTTCTTTAACGGTCTTTACTGGTCTTTAATGGTCTTTACTGGTCTGTAACGTTCTTTAACTGGTCTTTACTGGTCTTTACTGGTCTTTACTGGTCTGTAACGTTCTTTACTGGTCTTTACTCGTCTTTACTGGTCTGTAACGGTCTTTACTGGTCTTTAATGGTCTTTACTGGTCTGTAACGTTCTTTAACGGTCTTTACTAGTCTTTACTGGTCTTTACTGGTCTGTAACGTTCTGGTCTTTACTGGTCTTTAATGGTCTTTACTGGTCTTTACTGGTCTGTAACGGTCTTTACTAGTCTTTACTGGTCTGTAACGGTCTTTACTGGTCTTTACTGGTCTGTACTGGTCTTTAACAGTCTTTAACGGTCTTTAATGGTCTTTACTGGTCTGTAACGTTCTTTAACTGGTCTTTACTGGGCTTTACTCCTCTTTACTTGTCTTTACTGGTCTGTAACGTTCTTTAACGGTCTTTACTGGTCTTTAATGGTCTTTACTGGTCTGTAACGTTCTTTAACTGGTCTTTACTGGTCTTTACTGGTCTTTACTGGTCTGTAACGTTCTTTAATTGGTCTTTACTGGTCTTTACTGGTCTTTACTGGTCTGTAACGTTCTTTACTGGTCTTTACTGGTCTTTAACGGTCTTTACTGGTCTTTAACAGTCTTTAATGGTCTTTAATGGTCTTTACTGGTCTGTAACGTTCTTTAACTGGTCTTTACTGGGCTTTACTCGTCTTTACTTGTCTTTACTGGTCTGTAACGTTCTTTAACGGTCTTTACTGGTCTTTAATGGTCTTTAATGGTCTGTAACGGTCTTTACTGGTCTTTACTCGTCTTTACTCGTCTTTACTGGTCTGTAACGTTCTTTAACGGTCTTTACTGGTCTTTAATGGTCTTTACTGGTCTGTAACGTTCTTTAACTGGTCTTTACTGGTCTTTACTGGTCTGTAACGTTCTTTAACGGTCTTTACTGGTCTTTACTGGTCTTTACTCGTCTTTACTGGTCTGTAACGGTCTTTACTGGTCTTTAATGGTCTTTACTGGTCTGTAACGTTCTTTAACGGTCTTTACTGGTCTTTAATGGTCTTTACTGGTCTTTACTGGTCTGTAACGGTCTTTACTAGTCTTTACTGGTCTGTAACGGTCTTTACTGGTCTTTACTGGTCTGTACTGGTCTTTAACAGTCTTTAACGGTCTTTAATGGTCTTTACTGGTCTGTAACGTTCTTTAACTGGTCTTTACTGGTCTTTAATGGTCTTTACTGGTCTTTACTGGGCTTTACTCGTCTTTACTCGTCTTTACTGGTCTGTAACGTTCTTTAACGGTCTTTACTGGTCTTTAATGGTCTTTACTGGTCTGTAACGTTCTTTAACTGGTCTTTACTGGTCTTTACTGGTCTTTACTGGTCTGTAACGTTCTTTAACGGTCTTTACTGGTCTTTACTCGTCTTTACTGGTCTGTAACGGTCTTTACTGGTCTTTAATGGTCTTTACTGGTCTGTAACGTTCTTTAACGGTCTTTACTAGTCTTTACTGGTCTTTACTGGTCTGTAACGTTCTGGTCTTTACTGGTCTTTACTGGTCTTTACTGGTCTGTAACGGTCTTTACTAGTCTTTACTGGTCTGTAACGGTCTTTACTGGTCTTTACTGGTCTGTACTGGTCTTTAACAGTCTTTAACGGTCTTTAATGGTCTTTACTGGTCTGTAACGTTCTTTAACTGGTCTTTACTGGGCTTTACTCCTCTTTACTTGTCTTTACTGGTCTGTAACGTTCTTTAACGGTCTTTACTGGTCTTTAATGGTCTTTACTGGTCTGTAACGTTCTTTAACTGGTCTTTACTGGTCTTTACTGGTCTTTACTGGTCTGTAACGTTCTTTAATTGGTCTTTACTTGTCTTTACTGGTCTTTACTGGTCTGTAACGTTATTTACTGGTCTTTACTGGTCTTTAACGGTCTTTACTGGTCTTTAACAGTCTTTAATGGTCTTTAATGGTCTTTACTGGTCTGTAACGTTCTTTAACTGGTCTTTACTGGGCTTTACTCGTCTTTACTTGTCTTTACTGGTCTGTAACGTTCTTTAACGGTCTTTACTGGTCTTTAATGGTCTTTAATGGTCTGTAACGGTCTTTACTGGTCTTTACTCGTCTTTACTGGTCTGTAACGTAACGTTCTTTAACGGTCTTTACTGGTCTTTAATGGTCTTTACTGGTCTGTAACGTTCTTTAACTGGTCTTTACTGGTCTTTACTGGTCTTTACTGGTCTGTAACGTTCTTTAACGGTCTTTACTGGTCTTTACTGGTCTTTACTCGTCTTTACTGGTCTGTAACGGTCTTTACTGGTCTTTAATGGTCTTTACTGGTCTGTAACGTTCTTTAACGGTCTTTACTAGTCTTTACTGGTCTGTAACGTTCTTTAACGGTCTTTACTGGTCTTTAATGGTCTTTACTGGTCTTTACTGGTCTGTAACGGTCTTTACTAGTCTTTACTGGTCTTTACTGGTCTGTAACGGTCTTTACTGGTCTTTACTGGTCTGTACTGGTCTTTAACAGTCTTTAACGGTCTTTAATGGTCTTTACTGGTCTGTAACGTTCTTTAACTGGTCTTTACTGGGCTTTACTTGTCTTTACTTGTCTTTACTTGTCTTTACTGGTCTGTAACATTCTTTAACGGTCTTTACTGGTCTTTAATGGTCTTTACTGGTCTGTAACGTTCTTTAACTGGTCTTTACTGGTCTTTACTGGTCTTTACTGGTCTTTAACGGTCTTTACTGGTCTGTACTGGTCTTTAACGGTCTTTAATGGTCTTTAATGGTCTTTACTGGTCTGTAACGTTCTTTAACTGGTCTTTACTGGGCTTTACTCGTCTTTACTTGTCTTTACTGGTCTGTAACGTTCTTTAATGGTCTTTAATGGTCTGTAACGGTCTTTACTGGTCTTTACTCGTCTTTACTGGTCTGTAACGTTCTTTAACGGTCTTTACTGGTCTTTACTGGTCTGTACTGGTCTTTAATGGTCTTTACTGGTCTGTAACGGTCTTTACTAGTCTTTACTGGTCTTTACTGGTCTGTAATGTTCTTTAATGGTCTTTACTGGTCTTTAATGGTCTTTACTGGTCTGTAACGGTCTTTACTAGTCTTTACTGGTCTTTAAGGTTCTTTAACGGTCTTACTGGCCGTTACTGGTCTTTACTGGTCTTTACTGGTCTTTACTGGTCTACAAGAGTTAATTTGACTGGTTTCTATATAATACTGTAGTTGCTTCTCCTCTTTCTCCACAGAAAACCCTCTGACTCTTCACATCTCTAACTCCAAACCAACACTTCCTTTTCCTGTCTTCCTCTAACTCTCTGTATTATTTTAAAGTGCAGCGATGATCTGTTTTTTATAATTTGGCCCTCATCTTCCTCTCCCTCAGTAAAATGGTGGATTATTTCCAGATTAAGGGAGTGCCTTTTTCTTTATCCCCGGGTAAGCCTGCACAGCACGCAGCTCAAAGGTAATGAAGCCCTCTGTGATCCGCGCCCGGATGAATCTAAAAATTCCCAGAGCTCCACTGTATTTTAAAGGAAATTAGATTTCCCTCAAAGCCCCCCCCCCCCCCCCCCCCCCTCAAAACCTATGCTTTCCATTTTCAAACCACCATAAACTGTGAGCAGGAACGCAGACCTATTGCAGCTTGAAATTAGACTAAAGTGTGAGGTTTGCTCCTGAAATGTGCTTTTAAATAAATAAAGTATAAAAACAAAACACAACATAACTTTAAAGAAACACAAAATGACCAAAAAAGACATTAAAATAACAGCAAAGAGACAACATGAAAACAAATTGAGTCACAATAATCACATCACAAATGAATTACACTCAAGTGTGAGGTTTGCTGTACTTTTTAAGTGAAAGTTCAAACGACACATTTGAGCTGAGACACAAAATCTAGACTAAAATAAACTTGTTTCTTTACCTTCACAGATTGCATTGTTCTACTTATTCTTTAAGGTTTTATCAAAGTTACCATCATACACTTTATTGTGGCGGTGACTGGACTAGATTTGATAGATGGTCCCACTGTAAAATAGGATTTTTATACGATCTTAAAGGATTTTATTGCATATTCTGAATATTAAAATATTGAATGTCGGCTCAAAATAACTTCAAAAACCCACAAAATGACCAAAAATAATTTAAAATAACAGCAAAGCGACAAAATGGAAACAAAGTTACTCACATTGATCACAAAAATAGTAAAAATTAATTACAAAGAGACCTAAAATGAAAACAAAAATACTTGAAGTTACTAACTATGGACACAAAATGATTTCAAAGACACACAAAATAACAGACACAAAATGATTGCACAGTTCCCACAGATTGTTGAAGTATCCAAGACTTCTCGCTGCACACGTTGAAGACTTATACTGAGTACTACAGGAAGAAGCTGAAGTGTTTCCAGCAGAAGAGGACAGCTGTGTAATGTCTGTCATCATTGATCTGATCTGATCTTCAGAGGTCAAACAGGCTGACCTTAAACACAGAACCACGTTCACCAACTTCATTCCCCGGAGGAAGCACTTTATTATTAAGGTAAAAGGAGCCATACTTCATTTTACAAATCTCTGTTACAAGAAAAAGTCCTGCATTCAAAATATATCTTCATTAAAAGTACATAATTAGTGGCAATGAGTTCATCACAGCTGGTAAAGGTGGGGCTTTTTTAATAAACTAAAGATGTCAGATAATTGTAGTGAAGTAAAAAGTCTGATACTGACTTTCAAGTAAAGTATAAAGAAGCTTAAAATGGAAATATTCAGGTAAAGAGCCTAAAAATGTTTACTTAAAATGAACATCAGCAGGAGAGGACTCTTTAAAGTAGAGACACTACATACTGATATACACCTGAACATCAGCAGGAGAGGACTCTTTAAAGTAGAGACACTACATACTGATATACACCTGAACATCAGCAGGAGAGGACTCTTTAAAGTAGAGACACTACATACTGATATACACCTGAACATCAGCAGGAGAGGACTCTTTAAAGTAGAGACACTACATACTGATATACACCTGAACATCAGCAGGAGAGGACTCTTTAAAGTAGAGACACTACATACTGATATACACCTGAACATCAGCAGGAGAGGACTCTTTAAAGTAGAGACACTACATACTGATATACACCTGAACATCAGCAGGAGAGGACTCTTTAAAGTAGAGACACTACATACTGATATACACCTGAACATCAGCAGGAGAGGACTCTTTAAAGTAGAGACACTACATACTGATATACACCTGAACATCAGCAGGAGAGGACTCTTTAAAGTAGAGACACTACATACTGATATACACCTGAACATCAGCAGGAGAGGACTCTTTAAAGTAGAGACACTACATACTGATATACACCTGAACATCAGCAGGAGAGGACTCTTTAAAGTAGAGACACTACATACTGATATACACCTGAACATCAGCAGGAGAGGACTCTTTAAAGTAGAGACACTACATACTGATATACACCTGAACATCAGCAGGAGAGGACTCTTTAAAGTAGAGACACTACATACTGATATACACCTGAACATCAGCAGGAGAGGCCTCTTTAAAGTAGAGACACTACATACTGATATACACCTGAACATCAGCAGGAGAGGACTCTTTAAAGTAGAGACACTACATACTGATATACAGTGGGGCAACAAAGTAGTTTAGTCAGCCACCAATTGTGCAAGTTCTCCCACTTAAAAAGATGAGAGGCCTGTAACTTTCATCCTGTATACCTCAACTATGAGAGACAGAATGAGAAAAAAAAAGTCTGATTTTTAAAGAATTTATTTGCAAATGATGGTGGAAAATAAGTATTTGGTCAATAACAAAAGTTCATCTCAATACTTTGTTATATACCCTTTGTTGGCAATGACAGAGGTCAAACGTTTTCTGTAAGTCTTCACAAGCTGTTCACACACTGTTGCTGGTATTCTGGCCCATTCCTCCATGCAGATCTCCTCTAGAGCAGTGATGTTTTGGGGCTGTCGCTGGGCAACACTGACTTTCAACTCCCTCCAAAGATTTTCTATGGGGTTGAGATCTGGAGACTGGCTAGGCCACTCCAGGACCTTGAAATGCTTCTTACGAAGCCACTCCTTCGTTGCCCGGGCGGTGTGTTTGGGATCATTGTCATGCTGAAAGACCCAGCCACGTTTCATCTTCAATGCCCTTGCTGATGGAAGGAGGTTGTCACTCAAAATCTCACGATACATGGTCCCATTCATTCTTTCCTTTACACGGATCAGTCGTCCTGGTCCCTTTGCAGAAAAACAGCCCCAAAGCATGATGTTTCCACCCCCATGTTTCACAGTAGGTGTTCTTTGGATGCAACTCAGCATTCTTTCTCCTCCAAACACGTCTAGTTGAGTTTTTACAAAAAAGTTATATTTTGGTTTTATCTGACCATATGACATTCTCCCAATCCTCTTCTGGATCATCTAAATGCTCTCTAGCAAACTTCAGACGGGCCTGGACATGTACTGGCTTAAGCAGGGGGACACGTCTGGCACTGCAGGATTTGAGTCCCTGGCGGCGTAGTGTGTTACTGATGGTAGCCTTTGTTACTTTGGTCCCAGCTCTCTGCAGGTCATTGACTAGGTCCCCCCGTGTGGTTCTGGGATGTTTGCTCACCGTTCTTGTGATCATTTTGACCCCACGGGGTGAGATCTTGCGTGGAGCCCCAGATCGAGGGAGATTATCAGTGGTCTTGTATGTCTTCCATTTTCTAATAATTGCTCCCACAGTTGATTTCTTCACACCAAGCTGCTTACCTATTGCAGATTCAGTCTTCCCAGCCTGGTGCAGGTCTACCATTTTGTTTCTGGTGTCCTTTGACAGCTCTTTGGTCTTGGCCATAGTGGAGTTTGGAGTGTGACTGTTTGAGGTTGTGGACAGGTGTCTTTTATACTGATAACGAGATCAAACAAGTGACATTAATACAGTTAACAAGTGGAGGAAAGAGGAGGCTCTTAAAGAAGAAGTTACAGGTCTGTGAGAGCCAGAAATCTTGTTTGTTTGTAGGTGACCAAATACGTATTTTACCGAGGAATTTACCAATTAATTCATTAAAAATCCTACAATGTGATTTCCTGGATTCTTTCCCCCCATTCTGTCTCTCATAGTTGAAGTGTACCTAGGATGAAAATTACAGGCCTCTCTCATCTTTTTAAGTGGGAGAACTTGCACAATTGGTGGCTGACTAAATACTTTTTTGCCCCACTGTACACCTGAACATCAGTAGGAGAGGACTCTTTAAAGTAGAGACACTACATACTGATATACACCTGAACATCAGTAGGAGAGGACTCTTTAAAGTAGAGACACTACATACTGATATACACCTGAACATCAGCAGGAGAGGACTATTTAAAGTAGAGACACTACATACTGATATACACCTGAACATCAGCAGGAGAGAACTCTTTAAAGTAGAGACACTACATACTGATATACACCTGAACATCAGCAGGAGAGGACTCTTTAAAGTAGAGACACTACATACTGATACACCTGAACATCAGCAGGAGAGGACTCTTTAAAGTAGAGACACTACATACTGATATACACCTGAACATCAGCAGGAGAGGACTCTTTAAAGTAGAGACACTACATACTGATATACACCTGAACATCGGCAGGAGAGGACTCTTTAAAGTAGAGACACTAAATACTGATATACACCTGAACATCAGCAGGAGAGGACTCTTTAAAGTAGAGACACTACATACTGATATACACCTGAACATCAGCAGGAGAGGACTCTTTAAAGTAGAGACACTACATACTGATATACACCTGAACATCGGCAGGAGAGGACTCTTTAAAGTAGAGACACTAAATACTGATATACACCTGAACATCAGCAGGAGAGGACTCTTTAAAGTAGAGACACTACATACTGATATACACCTGAACATCAGCAGGAGAGGACTCTTTAAAGTAGAGACACTACATACTGATATACACCTGAACATCGGCAGGAGAGGACTCTTTAAAGTAGAGACACTAAATACTGATATACACCTGAACATCAGCAGGAGAAGGACTCTTTAAAGTAGAGACACTACATACTGATATACAACCTGAACATCAGCAGGAGAGGACTCTTTAAAGTAGAGACACTACATACTGATATACACCTGAACATCAGCAGGAGAGGACTCTTTAAAGTAGAGACACTACATACTGATATACACCTGAACATCAGCAGGAGAGGACTCTTTAAAGTAGAGACACTACATACTGATATACACCTGAACATCAGCAGGAGAGGACTCTTTAAGTAGAGACACTACATACTGATATACACCTGAACATCAGCAGGAGAGGACTCTTTAAAGTAGAGACACTACATACTGATATACACCTGAACATCAGCAGGAGAGGACTCTTTAAAGTAGAGACACTACATACTGATATACACCTGAACATCAGCAGGAGAGGACTCTTTAAAGTAGAGACACTACATACTGATATACACCTGAACATCAGCAGGAGAGGACTCTTTAAAGTAGAGACACTACATACTGATATACACCTGAACATCAGCAGGAGAGGACTCTTTAAAGTAGAGACACTACATACTGATATACACCTGAACATCAGCAGGAGAGGACTCTTTAAAGTAGAGACACTACATACTGATATACACCTGAACATCAGCAGTAGAGGACTCTTTAAAGTAGAGACACTACATACTGATATACACCTGAACATCAGCAGGAGAGGACTCTTTAAAGTAGAGACACTACATACTGATATACACCTGAACATCAGCAGGAGAGGACTCTTTAAAGTAGAGACACTACATACTGATATACACCTGAACATCAGCAAGGAGAGTACTCTTTAAAGTAGAGACACTACATACTGATATACACCTGAACATCAGCAGGAGAGGACTCTTTAAAGTAGAGACACTACATACTGATATACACCTGAACATCAGCAGGAGAGGACTCTTTAAAGTAGAGACACTACATACTGATATACACCTGAACATCAGCAGGAGAGGACTCTTTAAAGTAGAGACACTACATACTGATATACACCTGAACATCAGCAGGAGAGGACTCTTTAAAGTAGAGACACTACATACTGATATACACCTGAACATCAGCAGGAGAGGACTCTTTAAAGTAGAGACACTACATACTGATATACACCTGAACATCAGCAGGAGAGGACTCTTTAAAGTACGAGACACTACATACTGATACACACCTGAACATCAGGAGGAGAGGACTCTTAAAGTAGAGACACTACATACTGATACACACCTGAACATCAGCAGGAGAGGACTCTTTAAAGTAGAGACACTACATACTGATATACACCTGAACATCAGCAGGAGAGGACTCTTTAAAGTAGAGACACTACATACTGTATACACCTGAACATCAGCAGGAGAGGACTCTTTAAAGTAGAGACACTACATACTGATATACACCTGAACATCAGCAGGAGAGGACTCTTTAAAGTAGAGACACTACATACTGATATACACCTGAACATCAGCAGGAGAGGACTCTTTAAAGTAGAGACACTACATACTGATATACACCTGAAACATCAGCAGAGAGGACTCTTTAAAGTAGAGACACTACATACTGATATACACCTGAACATCAGCAGGAGAGGACTCTTTAAAGTAGAGACACTACATACTGATACACACCTGAACATAAGGCAGGAGAGGACTCTTTAAAGTAGAGACACTACATACTGATATACACCTGAACATCAGCAGGAGAGGACTCTTTAAAGTAGAGACACTACATACTGATATACACCTGAACATCAGCAGGAGAGGACTCTTTAAAGTAGAGACACTACATACTGATATACACCTGAACATCAGCAGGAGAGGACTCTTTAAAGTAGAGACACTACATACTGATATACACCTGAACATCAGCAGGAGAGGACTCTTTAAAGTAGAGACACTACATACTGATATACACCTGAACATCAGCAGGAGAGGACTCTTTAAAGTAGAGACACTACATACTGATATACACCTGAACATCAGCAGGAGAGGACTCTTTAAAGTAGAGACACTACATACTGATATACACCTGACATCAGCAGGAGAGGACTCTTTAAAGTAGAGACACTACATACTGATATACACCTGAACATCAGCAGGAGAGGACTCTTTAAAGTAGAGACACTACATACTGATATACACCTGAACATCAGCAGGAGAGGACTCTTTAAAGTAGAGACACTACGTAACTGAAATACACCTGAACATCAGCAGGAGAGGACTCTTTAAAGTAGAGACACTACATACTGATATACACCTGAACATCAGCAGTAGAGGACTCTTTAAAGTAGAGACACTACATACTGATATACACCTGAACATCAGCAGGAGAGGACTCTTTAAAGTAGAGACACTACATACTGATATACACCTGAACATCAGCAGGAGAGGACTCTTTAAAGTAGAGACACTACATACTGATATACACCTGAACATCAGCAGGAGAGGACTCTTTAAAGTAGATACACTACATACTGATATACACCTGAACATCAGCAGGAGAGGACTCTTTAAAGTAGAGACACTACATACTGATATACACCTGAACATCAGCAGGAGAGGACTCTTTAAAGTAGAGACACTACATACTGATATACACCTGAACATCAGCAGTAGAGGACTCTTTAAAGTAGAGACACTACATACTGATATACACCTGAACATCAGCAGGAGAGGACTCTTTACCTGAACATCAGCAGGAGAGGACTCTTTAAAGTAGAGACACTACATACTGATATACACCTGAACATCAGCAGGAGAGGACTCTTTAAAGTAGAGACACTACATACTGATATACACCTGAACATCAGCAGGAGAGGACTCTTTAAAGTAGAGACACTACATACTGATATACACCTGAACATCAGCAAGGAGAGGACTCTTTAAAGTAGAGACACTACATACTGATATACACCTGAACATCAGCAGGAGAGGACTCTTTAAAGTAGAGACACTACATACTGATATACACCTGAACATCAGCAGGAGAGGACTCTTTAAAGTAGAGACACTACATACTGATATACACCTGAACATCAGCAGGAGAGGACTCTTTAAAGTAGAGACACTACATACTGATATACACCTGAACATCAGCAACAGAGTACTCTTTAAAGTAGAGGCACTACATACTGATATACACCTGAACATCAGCAGGAGAGGACTCTTTAAAGTAGAGACACTACATACTGATATACACCTGAACATCAGCAGGAGAGGACTCTTTAAAGTAGAGACACTACATACTGATACACCTGAACATCAGCAGGAGATGGACTCTTTAAAGTAGAGACACTACATACTGATATCACCTGAACATCAGCAGGAGAGGACTCTTTAAAGTAGAGACACTACATACTGATATACACCTGAACATCAGCAGGAGAGGACTCTTTAAAGTAGAGACACTACATACTGATATACACCTGAACATCAGCAGGAGAGGACTCTTTAAAGTAGAGACACTACATACTGATATACACCTGAACATCAGCAGGAGAGGACTCTTTAAAGTAGAGACACTACATACTGATATACACCTGAACATCAGCAGGAGAGGACTCTTTAAAGTAGAGACACTACATACTGATATACACCTGAACATCAGCAGGAGAGGACTCTTTAAAGTAGAGACACTACATACTGATACACACCTGAACATCAGCAGGAGAGGACTCCTTTAAAGTAGAGACACTAACATAATGATATACACCTGAACATCAGCAGGAGAGGACTCTTTAAAGTAGAGACACTACATACTGATATACACCTGAACATCAGCAGGAGAGGACTCTTTAAAGTAGAGGCACTACATACTGATATACACCTGAACATCAGCAACAGAGGACTCTTTAAAGTAGAGGCACTACATACTGATATACACCTGAACATCAGCAGGAGAGGACTCTTTAAAGTAGAGACACTACATACTGATATACACCTGAACATCAGCAGGAGAGGACTCTTTAAAGTAGAGACACTACATACTGATATACACCTGAACATCAGCAGGAGAGGACTCTTTAAAGTAGAGACACTACATACTGATATACACCTGAACATCAGCAGGAGAGGACTCTTTAAAGTAGAGGCACTACATACTGATATACACCTGAACATCAGCAAGGAGAGGTACTCTTTAAAGTAGAGGCACTACATACTGAAATACACCTGAACATCAGCAGGAAAGGACTCTTTAAAGTAGAGACACTACATACTGATATACACCTGAACATCAGCAACAGAGTACTCTTTAAAGTAGAGACACTACATACTGATATACACCTGAACATCAGCAGGAGAGGACTCTTTAAAGTAGAGACACTACATACTGATATACACCTGATCATTAGAATAATATGTCTTCTTTAAGTCAGTGGAATAACTTTTTTTCTAAAACTATGAATTACATTACATAAAAGTTTGGGAATAAACAAAGTCAAAAGCAGACAAAGAAATACACGTACATATTCTCCTCTTCCTTCAACTAATGCAACCATCATTTAAAATCAAACTAAAAGGAAAAATAAAGCACTTTAACATTAGACAATCTGTATTTGTGACTTTCAAGAGCACTTAAAGGGAAAAAACAATAGGAATAAGAAGTAAGGAATTGCCTCCACTCAGTGACCGTCGTTAAGGAAAACGTATCAATAAAGTTTATTCTTAGAGAAGCTTTTAAAGTATGCTTTTACTACGAAAGACTCCAAACAATAATGAGGTGTTGGTCAACAGAGAAGAGGAAAATGAAATCCGTGCGGAGAAACAATCTCTGTTAATGCACTGCGGAGCGTCCGTCACCAGATCCATCAGGGAGGATTTTATTAGACAACAAAAGAAGAGCCACTCGTTCCCAGAAATGCTTTTATTTACTTTAAATTAGTGTCACTCTTAAAACCAGACTTCCTCTGAAGAAAAAATAAAATGGCATTAGTTTCTTTAAATCTAATGGGTGGTACTTTCTCCCGTCTTACAAAAAAAATCTAATTTCAGGATTTATTAATGTGCTTAACTTCGGTATAATTGAACATTATGGATTCATTTCCACTGATTAAGTTCTCGTCCTTTCTTGCATGGTTTTACATTTCCTGAACAGATCATTGTGAAGTTAATGATAGCCGTCTCTATCATTGACTATTACAAATACACAAATGTATATATTGTAATATTTGGTATTTGCTGAACAATGTGCACATTTATCTAAATTGTACTTGTTTTTGTTTTATTGAGAATGTTACTTTAATGTATGTTTCTATAAATATATGTATTTGATGTTTTTTTTGGATATTTTTACTTTAACTTCTTGTGTTTATTCCAATATTATTGTTATAATTATATATATATATGTAATCCACTGAGACCTGTTGATATGGATAACTATTATCTATATATATCTATCTATCTCTTGCAATAAAGCCATTTTAAATATTCAGAATAATATATTGACTAATCAGAATCAGAATGTTTGAAATCCTATTTTCTGATAGTTAAGTACAATTTGAGGTAATTCACTCAAGCATTCCCATTTTATTATACTTTATATTGTATATATATTCTACTACACTACATTTTTTCAGAAGATAATATTGTACTTTTTCCTCCTGAATTCATTTCCCCCACTTTATATACTTGCAGTTTATTAGCAAATACAAGATATTAACACACTTACAAATGACCATACATATAATTGGAGGTTAAGATATCCAGCAGCCTCAGTATATAAATAAATTAAAAGTAGCTCCACAATCAATATTGCACTTTTTACTCCACTGCATTCATTGTTTCCACTGTCTTTACTTTTAGATTATTAGCGAATACAAGATATAAACATACAAATAATGATATGTTAAGATATCCAGCAGCAGTACATTAAGTATTTAAACACAGCATTGTACTTTTTACTCCACTTCGTTCATTTTTTCCACTGTATTTATTTACTAGTTACTTTTAGATTATAATAAAAGGCATGAACAAACTTACAAATAAATATAATTAGGCTATAGATAAAGATATCCAGCAGTACATTAAGTATTTAAACACATCATTGTACGAGTTACTCCACTACATGTATTATAAGTACAGTAGCCTACTTGAATACATGTCCATTATTAAATCCCACCATGTGTAGCCTATATTTCCTATATGACCACAATGCGCCTCGTGCAGTCTGATTACTGTGCATTCAAACAGCTGGAGGGGTGGGGGGGGGGCAGTGTCGCTCACCTTTCACTGCCGTACAGTAACACAGCCGTTTGACACGAGACAGCCCCCTAGGTGTCTCACTTTCTCAGTGTGTGTGTTTATATATGTGTGTGTGTCTGCAGCGCGAGCCGGCTGCTCGTCTGGCTCTGTGACGTCAGCGCCGTGTTGATTTGCTAAGGCGAGAGAAGAAAGGAGTTAGTGCGTGTTGAGAGAGCGGGTTTATGCGAACTGCCTTACTATGCTGTAGCCCCGCTCCCCTTGCACTATCCCGGATCAAAAAACGTGCAACTTAGGTGAGTACTAACCCGGGTTAACAGCTGCTGTTTCCCCGGTGACAAGTGCCAGGTCCGCGTCTCTGCACGCGCACACCTCTGTCTTCTCTGTGTACTTTAATTCACCATGTGCGTATTTTGATGCGTTTGAGGGGATTTGTGTTACGTTTGTCCCCGTGCAACCTCACGCTGAAGTTGAAACGCGACTTTGGCACTGAGAGTTTATCCGCGCGCCGGAGCGGCTGGAAACAAGTGTTTTTCCTGATTGCGCTGCAAGGTGTTGAAGTTTGCATTAACGTGTATTGTAGAGATGTTAAGGTTGACGTAACCCCCCCTCCCTCCCCAACCTCTCGCTCTGTGTGTCCGTGTGGTTTAGTATGCTAGAGATCGCAGCGCGAGGACGTGAGGTCTGGCTCTTTCCCCAGCAGACAGACAACATATGACGCTCCATGTCACTTTACCGGACACATTTACACGCGTTTTCATGCGAAATTGTGCCCTTTTTAGACAGCGACACTGTTGCCTCGTCCTTGTGTCTCCAGACGCACCAGTGTGGCTCATTTAGCCTTGATGACATCATGATGAGGACTCTGGTCTTTTAGCCGAACACAAGCCCAAATACTCCCTCCGTACTGTACGGTGTGCATTGATTGACAGGCTTTGATTGGTTACTGGTAATCGATGTGCAGTAGCCGCGCGCTGTGAGGTGGGAAACTGGTAACAGATGCAATGGCAAATTGATTTGTTATCGAGACTGTCTGATCCCTCTCTTCCCCCTTTCACTCTCTTTATCCTTCCTCCGGATAATTCCTCCTTCTCATAAATGTTAAACACATTTAATTCCGCCTCAAACAAAGTCCACCTGTGCGGGAGATTCTGGCAGCTGTCTGTCTACTTTTTTTTTTTGGAATAGCTCTCTGATTGTCTCCCTGTAGCATTTGGCGTTCTGCACATCGCTGTGTGTCTGGAATATTGAACGCTGTTTATTCGTGTTGTGGCTGGGTCGCCAAGGCGCGCGAGGCAGACAGCTCGTGATCAGATTGATTATGCTGCTTTCTGTGTGCTTATTGTCAGCGGGCTACATTGTCCTCCAGCGGGGGAAACCTCTCCTGCTTAATGCACTTAATGTACTGTGCGATGTTTTGCATAATGCATAACGCGCTGTATAATTTGTCTGGGCAATATTAACGCTGTCTAGACGCGCCGTGCTTTTTTATTAATAGAGAGCTGGTGAAGTCTTCCCC
Organism: Gymnodraco acuticeps; assembly: GCF_902827175.1. NCBI lineage: Eukaryota > Metazoa > Chordata > Actinopteri > Perciformes > Bathydraconidae > Gymnodraco > Gymnodraco acuticeps. The sequence goes on along the minus strand of NW_022990872.1, from coordinate 77,148 downwards.
CCCCCCCCCCCCCCCCCCCCCCCCAAAAAAAACAGGAACTTTACATTGTGCAGCCACAGCTTGTTGGAGCGCAACAAGTATAGATAATTTACGGGGCCATAAATCGCAGCTATTGGCATACCTGTAATAATGATAATGTCTGGTTTTAGGCATGACCTCTGTGTACTCTGTGGTTTCACCATTACCTGATTTTATCGATGTTTATCAACTGTCCCCAAAAAAGCCACAAAGAGTATTTTGAATCCCCATCATTTTGCACATGTTTGCATCATTTACAACCGCTTAGATTTAGGCTTCTGTCTGGGAGTGATATTATTTGTTTTTTAAGTAAAAGTCTCGATATGTTTTCAGTGTGTATTGTTCTCAAACGGGGCGGAAGGAAATAGAGAAGTGCTCACAAACTTCTCTATTTGTTGGGTAAAGCAACAAAAAAAACTGCTTGGATGAAATTGAAATGAAAATAAGAATTATTTTCCAAATAGAAAATGTGTCACATGTTGACTAAGTTGATTAAAGAATTGGACATCAATGAAGCTCATCCACAATGTGGGTCAATGGAGGCACTTAGCCATTCATTCATTCACCCATTCATTTAGAGTATATGAAGACTGCTTCTTTAAATTGTAGCAATGAAGAGAGCATTGTCTCAGTGTAGGTCATACTGACGGCTGAATGAACAGGAGACAGTCCTTCATGTAAAACACATTTAAACTGCGTTGGTCAGAGTGTGCTGCAGATATCAAGTGAAGCAACATGTTGCTGTGTTCTAAAAGGAGTTAACACACACACACACACACACACACATTTATTTGGATATTTAGCAAATGAGAGCAGGGCGTTTGTTTCTGCAGCTTTGTGTTCTGCTGCCATCCCTTTCTGGCCGCCGCTCTCTGCTCTGTGATGAGAATACTGAGTAAGATGCTATTTAATTTCAGAAAGGCTGCGGACGGCCTTTGTGAACCAAGCAGCAGCAGTGGAGAAAAAACACAGTTCACACTTGTTTAACTGTGTGTGCGTCCCCATCAGATAACCAAATGAAGACCTCTTTTTGAACATAACACATGTCGGGGTGATTGGTATGCAGGGGGAGCCTGTTGGACGGCGTGCAAATTGTCTCTCTTCAGAAATCTACAGTCAATACTCTCCGCTGATGTTGAGAACAATGCGACTGCAGAGTGTGTTTACCATCCCTGCAGGATGTTTGCAATTTGAAACTCCACTGACCTCACACATACCATTTAAGACACAAACAATGGTGGACTTTCAATACATGCATTGGCAAATTCACAACATGTTTTAGGAGCAAAATGCAATTAAAGAATCTGCCTTGCACACTTAATTTATCCACGTAGGTGAAACACAGGAGGGTAATAAGAGTAAAGCAGATGATTGTTTGGGGACTCGGATTGAATTTCCTATATTAATTTTTTGGGGAAAAGATTGATTTGCAATTGCTGGATTTGAAACATAAAATTGCATCAGCAGAACTGACTTTTCTTTCCGCTCTCCTTCCAGGTTTTATCTTGTTTACAAAGATAGCTAAAATCACGGCAGAGCGGGGAAGGCGAGCCTCATGAGTTGGCCTCGTGGCTTGCATCGACACAATGGATTTATCTAAAATGGGTATGATCCAGCTCCAGAACCCCAACCATCCCACCGGCCTCCTGCTGAAGGCCAACCAGATGCGTCTGGCGGGGACTTTGTGCGACGTGGTCATCATGGTGGACAACCAGGAGTTCCACGCTCACCGAACTGTCCTCGCCTGCACCAGCAAAATGTTCGAGATCCTCTTCCACCGCAGCAGCCAGCACTACACCCTGGACTTTCTCTCACCAAAGACTTTCCAGCAGATTCTGGAGTACGCTTACACTGCCACGCTGCAGGCCAAGGTGGAGGACCTGGACGACCTTCTCTACGCCGCGGAGATCCTGGAGATCGAGTACCTGGAAGAGCAATGCCTCAAGATCCTGGAGACCATTCAGTCCTCGGATGAGAACGACGTGGAGGTCGGAGGCAGCGCGGAGGAAGAAGACGACCGCAAAGGAGCCAAAAACTCCAAAAAGCATTCCATGGAGGGGTCTTATCTGACCGGAGCCCAGCAGATGGCCATCATGACGGGAATGGTGGATCAAAGCCCGTCTGTTTCCACTTCTTTCGGCATGTCCAACCTGAGTCCCACTAAAGCTGCCGTGGACAGTCTGATGAGCATCGGACAGTCTCTGCTCCAGCAGGGCTTCGGCGGGGAACATCTGCTCCACCACGCCAACTCCAACCAGCTGATGACCGAGATCAAGACCGAGATGATGCAAGTAGACATGGGAGGCAACGGCCACGACAGCCCGCCCAACATGGAGTCCAGCGCCTCTAGCAACGGAGAGCGAATGGGCGAGGACAGGAACCGAGACGGACCGGGAACCCCGACCAGGAGCAGCGTGATCACCAGCGCCCGCGAGCTGCACTACGTCCGCGACGACCAGCAAGTTGACATGAGCCAAATGGGGCTGGAAGCAATGGCGGGGATGACGGAGAAACATCTCGCCTCGCTCTATTCCCTTCCCGTCAATCACAAATCGGACGGCCTCATGTCCATGCCGGCGGCCATGGCAGCGTCCATGGCCTCTCAACTGCCCATGTCCCCGGCCCTGGCCATGTCGATGGACTTCAGCGCCTACGGGGCTCTCCTGCCGCAGAGCTTCATCCAGAGAGAGTTCTTCAGCAAGCTGGGAGAACTGGCGGTCGGCATGAAACCGGACGGCAGGAACCAGCACGAGCGATGCAACGTGTGCGGCGTAGAACTTCCAGATAACGAGGCTGTGGAGCAACACAAGTAAGACGAGTTTGATTGTTTTGTTGTTGAGTTGCAGCTGCTGGCTTATTATTTCATTATTAACATGATTGCTATGGGTGAAAGGGACTCCATGTTAACACTTCCACAGGTGTAAGTCACTTGTTTTTCATTAGGAATCAAAAAGTACATATTGTTGGTGCATGCTCAGTGGAGAAAACAGGAATTTAGTTGTTGCATTTTCTGCCTTTATCAGTGATTATGACGAGTACATCACATTTGTATTGGTGTTAACAAGTGTGCATCGTGTCCAGCAGGAAAGCCAGTCTTTTGGCCTCATTTTAATGAATAATGCTCATCACCATGATTGCTATGGGTAAAAAGGGACTCCATTTGAAAACTTCCACAGGTGTAACGGCCCGTCCACTTCAACAGCTTCAAAAACGGTTTCCAACGCGTCACCCCATTCACTTTGAATGGGGTGACGTCACTTTTCGCCGAACTGCATTGTGGGAAGCAAAGCGGAGATTTCCAGGTATCTCAGGCTTCAAAAGTTGAGCAATGTTCAACTTTTGAATCTTCTGAAGCTTTCGGTGGAAGCGTCAGCCAATCAAATCATATGCCAGTACAAGCTCTAGCCAATCAAACCGCTGCTTGTGTGTCAGGGGCGGGAGATTCATGTGATTGGTTGTTGGTCGAGCTTCAGACACGCCGAGCTCCAAGCTTTTTTTGACGCTGTAGTGTGGACGGGCCGTAAGTCACTTGTTTTTCATTAGGAATTAAAACAAATATATATTTTAAGGCTCAGTTGGTGTCAAATAGAGTAAGTTTGTTCTTTATTTTCTGCGTTTCTTAAGCTAATGTCCCTGGTAAGTGACTATGACTTATTTGCAGCACAGGTAGGACACGTTTCTTTATTTTGAGTTGCTGCTGCTGGCTTATTATTTCGACCTTGGTGCGGCCGTTTGTTTTTTCTCTAATGAATCACATTTTTAATGGCGTTTGCAAGATTACCTCAGCAGTTTGTCTAGCAGAGAGTGAAAGTCTTAAGTCGTTTGGCCTCACAAATTCAGACACCTTTTTTAATAATACTTATTTACATGATTGCTTTGAGTGAAAGGAACTCAATTATAAGGTTTCCCTCATGGGAAGACACCTGCTTTGTACTTAGGAATGCACAAGCACAGCTTTTAAAGGCATGGTTAGTGGAGAAAATATGTTGTTTTTTGCCTTTCACCAATTTTGCACGTCAGTGATTATGACGAGTAAATCAAATGTTTATTGGTGTATGAAATGTAAGTCTTTTGGCCTTAACATTTGCTAACACCTTTTTAATTATCATTATTAACATGATTGCTTTGGGTGAACATGGACTCCATTTGAACACTTCATTCATTAGGAATGAAAAAGTACATATTTTTGGTGCATGCTGAGTGTAGAAAACAGTCATTTAGTTGGTCCATTTTCTGCCTTTCTCAGTGATTATGACGAGTTAATCAAATTTGTATTGTATTAACAAGTTTTCATCATGTCCACCAGAAAGGAGAGTCTTTTGTCCTCAGAACACCTTTTGAATTGATTGCTCATTAACATGATTGCTTAGGACGAAAGGGACTCAATTACAACGCTTTCAACGTTGTAAGTCACTTGTTTTCCATTGGGAATCAGTTAGTGTCAAATAGAGTACGTTTGTTTTTCTGCGTTTCTTAAGCTGATGCTCCTAGTCAGTGACTATGACAAGTAAAATCACCCGACCACACACATGCAAGGTATAACTAAGTGTCCTCTGTTGATGGACACACGCCTTATTTCTGTGGCTCAGACTCGGAGCTGCCTCCAAACCAAACAGCCGGCTCAGGTGACTGTTGTCGTAACATTGTCAAAGCCCATTAGTCACGCCTTACAAGAGGTGGGCGGCAGCTATCACACACACTTACCAAAGTGGTTCCCCCTCATACTGGCACCGAATCCCCTCCCCTTTTCCCATAACTCACGCAAGAGGGGCGCCTTTATTAGCTCGATCATTAGAGCAGACGGTCAGCCCAGGAGATGAGAGCTGAACCCGGGCTCTGAGACTCCGAGGTGGTTCCAGGACAGAAGAGGCGCAGTAAATCAGTGCAGATCAATGTATCTGAATAAAGTAACGCCCTGGAAACAGAATACTCAGATATTCTTAAGAAATGCATTTGTTAACAAGCACCTTGAGGAATTTACTTGCGTCACTTCTTTGTGGATATTGCACAGTCAGTGTTTCTGTGAGCGCAGGCCTTTTTACTCACTGGAAGGCCACCTTTTCACCCTGTAATGTTTGCTTGAATCAATAGGAATGCACAGTGTTTAAAGTTCACTTGAGGATTTGAATAGCTATGCTCTCATACTTGAGCCAGCGTCTTGGTATGCCTGGTCCTTTGAATCTGTCTCAGTGTTGTCTGTATAATGAATATTACAGAATAGCGTTTGCACTCTAAGGAGCTGTGACTTTACAGCGATTAGTGTGCAGTGTTTCTGTTCGTACTGAATTTTATACAAGCGGTGGAATCAGAGACTTTGTAGTTTTGGTACAAATCTGTGTGGCCTTGATGAGTGCTTATTATTCTGGGAATAAAAGAGGAATTTGTTCATGGTTTGACACTATGTGCCTTTTGAAAAAACCGAACAGCAACTTTAACATGCACTAAAGCTTCCTCTGTCATGTAGTCTCCCTGTGTTTTTAAAGGACCGGCTTACAATAGTCTTTCTTGAGAAAAAGTCTGGCGTGTGAAATGGTTGCCTGTGTTTCAAGAGGAATTTCATCAATTCGCTCAAGCTGGGAAATCTTGTATCAAAGGAGATTTCCAGACCGTTTCATGCATTGATCTTCCCGCTTCTCCCCTAGCATGCTAATGGGTTAATTTAGGCTGGTTGATACACCGACACGACACTGTTTAATATTGTACGCGCTGTCCTGACAGCCTCCTGAAGTGTACAAATCAAACATTGCATCATGCACATGAAAGGTCCGCTGTGAGAAGCTTGATAATTCAGACGATCCTTGTGTCCTCACAGATTCCAATGTGGGTCATTTGATAGCACATCAACTAGTCTTTTGCTTGTGTTTCCAAACCGGTCACCTGGTTATTTTGATGTTTTCATCAGTCGTGGTAACTCGGACTAATTACACATCACTCCCCCAACAGCCACTGTGTCAGGGTCACCGCTGCCTCGGCAACACACACATAAAAAAAGTTGGCAGAGTTCACTTGGTGCAGGCAGGTCAAGTCAAACATGAGTGTAATTGTTTCCAGATGTGGCATGGGGTCATTGGTGTGAGGTGTCTATGTTCAAATGAACGTACCAGAAAGTACCCACTTCCTGTCTGAATTGAAGTCTCTGCTGCCTTTCATTCCTCCGTGCCCTGGATCGTATCATAAAGAAACACCCAGACTGAATGCATTGTACAAAGGCTCCACAAGTGGTGTGTGTGGGACGGGGTGCAGACATATATTCAGGGGGGTAGGACTGGGTATTGTGACCTTAACACTCAGTCATTAAACGTCTTGTCAGATTCATAATTTTTAGCTTTCTCTTTCATTAAAATGGTCGAAAAGGAAATAAAAAATATACACATTTATGTTTATTTACGTAAAGTCACTGTGTGCTTGGAGAAAGTGACCTTTTTAAAGCTATCGATGACTCTTCTTTTCTGGAATCAGTTGTGAAACCCAGGTATTTTATTTGTATACAGCTACGATGAATGCTTACTAATTATAAGGAAACTAGGCAATGTGGCATGTGAGGGATGGAAAATAGAAGACAGAGAAATATACACGCAGAAGATGTATAATTAAAGAAACAAAGGTAACGTATTGGACCTAGTATTTGTCCTGTTGCCTTTTGAAAGGCCATGTATTATACAGTAGCTATACAAGAGTGATTTTTAAGGAATCTTAGCAATGTGAGTGAACAGTATCTTGAAGTAGGACTGAGTATCTTAACCTTCACACTTTCCGTACGGATAAAAAGCCTTCAGTCCTTGAACGTCTTTTCAAAATGCAATTTTTTTCTTTGATCATAAAGCTCCACAATGACATCAAATATGTGTATATGTAGGTACATTCATGGCTGCTTGTGTTCATATTGTAGAACTTTGGCTTCTGTTTGGTATCAAATACGTGTTTTTCTGGTATCAGTGATGCACCTTTTGGACCTAGTATGTATTGCAGCTTAATGATAGGCCATGCATCACAGCTACCATACATGTGGACTGCTTCTAAGGAATCTAAGCAATCCCGTCTGACCACAACAACTCCCCCCCCCCATCTTTCCTCCAGCAGTCCAACCAACCTCCTCCCCCCCTTGACAAGCCGGGGATGTATTCCTTAAAGGAAGGCAGGGTGACTGCTGTTACTGAGGGAGACAGGATTACAGCAATATTTTAGTAACCCTTGCTCTGAGAAAATAATCAACCTCAGGAAAGGGCCTGAGTGATTATTGGGGAAATACATGCATGATGCACGGGGCTAATTCTGCCATGGGGAGGGGGAAAGAAAAAGAAAAAAGGCTCCTCTGCTTGGTATTCCAAACACAACATCCAATTCACGGGAACTAGCCTTGGGTTTATCTCTTTCACTTAATCGTCCATTCTCATGCAAATGACTGACCCTCGCTGTAATGTACATCACATAAGTGAAAAAGAGGCTATTTTAAAAGAGAGCTTTTCCAGCATATAGCCGTTAAACATTAGTGATAACATCAAAGCTGTCTTTTTGGTAATGCAGCCTGAAGGGAGAGGAGGGGGAACATGATGCCAATAAATGCCTGCCTCTAATCTCCGTTTTTGCTATTTTTAGTAGTGATGGATGTATTGGGGTACAAGGTGGGAGTGGTGGAAATAATCACCCCTGCATTAACCTCGGCACACGCACACACACTCTGTTTTTTTTTTTACACACAGCAGCAGCCAGCGCCGCTCGCTCTTCCATTTCCTCTCCTTTTGTGGTAGAGGGGTTTCGGAGGGGTCTAATACCTCGGGGCCCAGGTGTTTAAACAGTGGGCCCAAGGCTCTTATCTGTGCATATCAGAGAGGGACAGATAACCCCTGGCACTCCCTCTCAGTAAACCAAGAGCAGATTCACCCAGATAGCGGGGCCATAGCGGTGGTTGCAGGTGATAACCATGTATGCACACACACACACACACACACACACACCACATACACACACACACACACACACACACACACACACACACACACACACACACACACACACACACACACACACACACACACACACACACACACACACACACACACACACACACACACACACACACACACACACACACACACACACACACACACACACACACACACACACACACACACACACACACACACAGAGGCCAGAGGAAGGTATACAAACTGTTTCCCTAACACACACTGACCACTATTAACCATTAACCAATGCCAATGTCTAACTGGACATTAGCAAACGGGTTTTCTACATTTTCCTTTTTAAAAATAAAACCAATTTGTCTCTTTGAAAGACAAACCATTTGTGTTCCGGTTAACTGTGCAACTTTTGTGTTGATAGCATCCATAGTATAAATCACCACAATCTGTGTTACACCCTTTTTATAGAACTTAACCCGACATAAAAACATTTAGAAACCGTTCAATTTCACCCGAGTGAAACAGGAAGTATTAGTGTCTCCACTCAGGAGATACTGAAGCGTAATGCCTAGTGTCTGTTTTGTGTGATTGACACGTGTCTTTCACAATCAGCAGTGCTGGTTTCCTCTTCCTCAGTTCCACCTACCCTCTTTTTTACCCATATGTGGGTTATTTTAGGAACTGTAGGAAAGACTGAACATTGTCAGGCTGAAAAAGGACATTTGAACAGTTGCAAATCAAGCAACTCTTCTGATCAACCTTTGGCAACTTATCCGTCTCTATTATTTCTCTATTAAGAGGCTGTCATATGTGACTCCTGTCTAGAGCAAGGAAAGGATTGGTAGCCGTGCATTAGAGATCTTTCATGGGTCTGTTTGGTCCTGTATCGCTTTAATTTTGTCCGAGATTTCTAAAAGATTCAAAGGTTTTATTGTCAAATGCACATTGGCTAAAGTTGTCTACATAGAGCAACATACAATATGCCTAAGACAAATCAGAAATAAGGAAGTGAAATAGTGCAAATGGTGCAAGTAAAATGCAGGAATAGGAATACATGTTCTGCATGTTGACCCAAAATTAGGATGGGATCCAAAAACAAGGAGTGGTTGTTCCCGCTGCTCCATTTGGGATCTTGGTTCTTTGAAGTTTTTTGGAAAATGAAAGATAATTGTGTGTGCTTCGCTTCATTGTCTCCGTATATCACCTCTCAGTTGTTCAAGCTTCTGATCCTGTAAAACTGTGCAAGCTTCTCTTTTCCCCCACTTCCTTGAAAAGAAGCCCGTCAACAAAGCATCCATTACAAGGCAGTGGATTACCCTCTATTTGAAATCACTCAGTGAGCTAAGTCTCCGCGGCTCGCACTCAGAGGTACAGTACGTGTTGGTGTAATAATCCAATAGCACAAAAAGCCTCAGAAACACCTCTCCAGGAGAGAAGAAACTCAACCCGACGTCGGCAGAGGGCTTATTCCAGTCTGGCTGCCACATCCTCTCTCTTTTCATCCTCTCACAGGTGCTTTTTGCCCTTATTGGAGTTGTGGTGTTTGTTTATGCCCCTGAGGAAGCGGTGCTTTGACCGGCCGGCGCCGAGGCAGCTGCTGGCCGAGGCCCAATTATAGACAGGCTTTAAAAGGCTCTGGTTGAACCGTAAAGATTTACACCGCCATCGCTCTGATCTCAGATCTGGGCTCTGTCCTCACTGTCAGGATAGGGAGATGTATCGATTAAAGACTTAACACGGGGGGCTACATCATGGGGAATGGACTACACACACACACACACACACACACACACACACACACACACACACACACACACACACACACACACACACACACACACACACACACACACACACACACACACCATCAGTGCAGATCAAGCTTTTTATTGTCGTGCAGGTGGCGAGTCATCTTCGTAAATCTGGTAAAGCTGCTTTTTTAGAAGGAATGGGATTGTTTCTTGGAGAGAATTGGAGGAAAAATAGAAGTCACAACAGAATTTGAGCGAAATAATTTGAGAGGCTTTTTCATTCAAATAGCATGTTAGGCTATTGGCCATTAGCACCTTATTAGCACATGACATAAACACACACACACTTTTAGAACAGATTGAGCTTTCTTTCCTTGTGCACTATCGTCAGGAGACAAGTCCTCTCATTACATCTGGTGAATATGCTTATTCAGAACCAATTTATCAGCTGTATTTAAATTTGAATCCAATGTTGCATCACAGCCAATTCCATTGAAGGGGTTTCTATAGCCAGTGTAGTATTGCCAAGTTGTAAAGTAAATAATCAATGTGGATGTTTCACAATGTATTCGCCCAATGTTTCCTGATGGACAGTATCTTGATTTGGTAAAAAGTCAGTAGATGATATTTAAATTGTATTCCAACACAATATGCAACATTGACAAGTTCTCTAGAACACAATTAATCAATCGGCATGTTTTCAAATATATTAATCTGCTGTTAAAACACCTCCCCTCGTTATCCCGTATAAACAGAGACTTCACAGTAATATCTTCAGATGGCAAGTCGATCCGGCTGCTTCTTCAAGAGGAAATAGACATGTTTTTATTCAGTGTTAGCACTTTGAATTGTCTCAGCGTCTGAAAATGTGCTATATAAATAAACGTACCTTAAATTACCTTTTTATTGTTTATTTTCTGCGGAAAACGGAAGGGCACAACCAGGGAAAGGAGGAAGAGGAAGAGGAGGAGGAGGGGGGGGAGGCAGTGTTGTATAGACAGTGGCGATGGCAGTGGAGGGTGGTGATCTAATCAGCCACAGATTAGATCACCACCCCCCTCAGATAAGGGTGGAGGGAGTCAAAGTTAGCAGCTGCCTCTCAGACTGTGCTGATGCGCTGTGGCAGGGCCGCGGTGAAACAAACACACGGAGGCCCCTCTCTTTGTCCCTGTGGGGGGCTTGGTCTGCAGGGAGGGATAAGGATAACATACTGTACTGGAAGTTGGGCTTGTGTGTGTGTCCATGTTGGTTTTGTAATGGGGGAAATGGTAGTAGGGAGGCTCATGGGGAGTACTAATTACAGCCAGTTATCAGGTGACATGCAAATGTGTTATCGGCCTTTTGACTTCCTGATGTGTATCTCTGCTCCCAGAAGTGTTGGCAGGGAGAGATGGAGCAACTGTTTCAAGGATTCAAGGCTTTTATTATCATTTGCACATTAGCTACAGTGTAGATATGACAATGACAATCTTAGGGCACAGGCCCCTCCAACAGTGCAACACAATAACACAGATAAAATAGTGCAAGTAAATACAATAATATAGTAGAAATAGTGCAGAATAGTCTAAATACAAGTCATTGGAATATTGATATAAGTTGCAAACAGATGAATGTTATGGATGTTCTTTCAAAAGTTCAGGTGTTTCTCTGTAAAGGCATTAAAGGGGCCTTACATTACATTGCATTTAGCTGACGCTTTTATCCAAAGCTACTTACAATAAGTGCGTTCGACCAACAAGATACAACCTTGAAGAAAACAGAATCATATAAGTACATCAGGTTTCATAGAGCAAAAACATTTCAAGTGCTACTCAACTGGCTTTAGATAAGCCAGCCCTTTATTAGTATAGAAGTGCTTTGTTAATAGTTCTATCGCTCGAAGTGGAGTCGAAAGAGACGAGTTTTCAGTCTCCCCCGGAAGGTGTGTAAGCTTGTAACCTTATTCTGCGCATTGGCTGCAGCACCGCTTTTCACCCTCTGTCTGAAACCAGAGCCCAGTCTGCTCTGATTGGTAAGTTGGCCGGCTCTGTTGTGATTGGTCAACCTGCTTAGAGATGTCCCGCCCCCTTAGCCTATCACGTACAATGTGTTGGAGCGCTAGCCAATAGGAGTGTTACATAGGGATGTCACCGTGTTCCGGAACTTTGGGATTTTAGCCTCTGCAGACCATTTACATGCACACTAAAGGGAAGGGAAACCCCAACAAGCAGAATAGGGCCTCTTTAAAATTGGTTATTTAAAAGCATTATTTTTTTTAGATAGGGGTCTAGATATGATACAACATTTCAAATGGACTATGGCAATATCCAAATGTCAATGAACGGATATTCTTATATAAAACTACATCTTTATTCATTTTTTCCAATGATAATACGAATGTTTCATTCACCTTTTTAGATATTGGAAATCATATCCCAATTACAATATCTGTCAAAAATAATCGCATTAAGTTATTTTATCCAATTTTTGTCACACAGACACATGGAGAAGAAGTACCACCAAATAACACCAACAATGTTATATCTTTAAATCCTGCAGCTCCTCATCTTCTCTCCTCTGACTGTATTAAGGTGCATGCATCATTGTCAGCTTTCCCGATAAAAAAAGAAAGTCAATAGATTTGGGATGATCTGGCCTTGAAGCTGAGTGGGTTTTAGTTCTAGTTCACGGAGCCCTTCCCTCTGTTCTCCTGGACCCGAACGCTCTGGGTTCTAATCCCATCGATATCCCATTAGCATCCCCTCTCTGCGTGCCCGCCACATGAAAGAAGATGTGTCGGTTCCCCCTCTCTGATTCTATTGCTCTGGCAGACCGTAAGGAGGACGGCCACAATGAGCAAATGTGCTCCAGCCAAAAGGGCCAACCCAAGTGTGCTGCGAGTGTGTGTGTGTGTGTGTGTGTGAAAAAAACCTGCCCCTGCCACCTCGGAGGCCCCTGAGCCTCCCTGGGAAGTATCAAACCGGAGCTCTTCCAGCGAGAGAGCTTCTAATTAGCCTCTTTGTTGCTACTTGAATGGTTAGCCAGAGATTGGCGAGGGGCCCCAATGGAGTGATACCAGCACGCTAAGAAGCTGGTCAGAAAAAATGTGCCCCTCCCCCCCAAAAAAAACACCCCATTCTCTTCACCACCACCTGTCACAAAGGAGCTCTCAGGTAGGAAACTGAGGCTAGTGTGAACAGTTTGAATCCATCTCTTCAGAGAAACATGTGGCACAACAGGTGAATGCTATGCTAATGCTAGCTAAGAGGGTCTCCACAATTACTAAACATTTCATATCAATATGGTACAATATTGACATCGTAGAACGCTTGATACTTGTTATTTACGTGTTGAAATACAATTGTTTTTTTTAATATTATGGAGTATGGGAGTATTATATGTTGGAGTATTATGGAGCTTTAATCAACAAGTGAATGCTAGGCTAATGCTAGCTAATAGGGCTGCACAGTTACTGTACATCTCATAGCAAAATGGAATGGTGCAATATTGCAATCGCAGAACGCTCGATATTTGGTATTTACGTGTTTCAACACAATTTTAAATGAAGTATTATGGAGCTGCAGTTGGTGCTTTTATCAACAAGTGAATGCTAGGCTAATGCTAGATATTAAGGCTGCACAATTAGTAGTAGGAGAGTGGGGTAAGTTGAGCCATTTTTGAGTTATGCAAGGAGAAATGACACAGTAAAAATGAAAACACACCTATAATTCAGGATGTCTCCTATCAATGGCAATGATAATAATTAATATTTGATTAAGGGCAGTTAAAATATTACTTCTTTAAAAAAAAAAAGAAGTCTTGTGGCTCAACTTGCGCCAGGGTTAGGGGTAAGTTGATCTAGGTCAGGGGGTAAGTTGAACCACTGTTCAAACCTGGGCATACCTATAACAAATCTTAAAGGTAACTATAAACAATAAATAACAAACCAAATACAAGCTTAGTTTTTCAAATATTTTTTATATAAATTTCGATTGGATTGATTGTTAAAAGGAAAAGTAATCATACAAATGGTGATACAATTTCATACATCTTACCAATCAAACACAGGGTAAATTCAACTTGAAATGTAGCCTACAATGAGCTCTTATTATCAACTTGGCCTACTTTCATTCATTTCTCCATTGAAAAACTGGCTCAACTTACCCCAAGGCCCATGGTTCACTTTACCCCATAGCCACCATTTTAGAAAAAATAGTCTAGCATTACAATTCAGAGTCATCTTTAGCTTAATGATTCACATGGTTTAATACGCTGCCAACACATCAACATATACAATACATGACAGCCGATATAGCTAACATCTAGAAAATGTACTTTGACAATTTTTTGTAAAAACGTTACCAGACCACAATGAGTATCTCTCTTTCACGGGCAATGAGAAATGGGTGGAGCTTGCATAATTTCTGGTCACTTGATTACAACTATAAGGCGTTGCCTGGTTACAGGGGGTGGTTCAACGTACCCCCTTCTCCCCTACATTTGTTTGCAATGTTGAAATTGCAGGACGCACAATAGTTAAATCTGTTAAAATACCAATTTGAATTATTCAGCGATGCGGAGATATCATCAGGTGTATGCTAGGCTAATGCTAGCTATTAGGGCTACACAATTAATGGTAAATGTTATCGCAATATGGAAATCATTTTCAATATTCGTCACCCTAAGTACCAGATTTATTGAAAATAAGTCACTTCAAATGTTACAATACAAGCCAAAGACAGGATGGTATAAGGAGATGACAATACCAGCTCTCAAAAAGTAAAGAAATAATAATATTAAATAGATAACGAGATACAAAACAGAATATGATACAGAATATGATGAAACGCATATTAAAACAAAACATATAATCACACTTGTAGTTAGTTAGAGCTAATTTGGTCCCATTTCCTGACGTTTTGTAACCTGCGTTAAGATTACAAAAGGACATCATTGCAGCTACCTGTCATACTTTCTTTCTTTCTTTTTTTAAACATTCTGTCCAATCTTTCCGTGTGTCGTGGCGAGCGTCGCGAATGAATGTCAACGCGACTCGCAGCTTTAACACGTTTTTTAAGCTTCGCTGTAATCCAGCAGGGATCAGTTGGGTAAATCATGGCATAAAGCTTAAAACCATAATTGATTTATGTATTTGCTGACCGAAGACGCCCAGAGAGATTAGCAGAGGAAGAGAGCTGATGATGGATCGCCCGCCCCCCCCGCTTCACAGGAGGTGGGGGTCGGATTCAATTGAAGGAAGATTTGTCTGCTTGAAGAGCGAGAAAAAACATTTGCAGGAGAAATGAATATATCATGAGAAAAAACACCAGTCTGTGTTTTTTTAAATGGTTTCCCAACAATTTGGAGTTGTTAGGGTTATCAAATAGAAGCTGATTCTTTAATTGTTTTAGGGATGTATTCCAATATATAACATGGTGGTTTGAAGGAATTAAATATGTTGCATTATTCAATTTAATGTTTTTTTAATGTAGCCAATCAATTCGACAAGCAAAAAGATAATACAAAAATAAGTTATAATAATGTATAAAACACAACAATTTATAATGCGAATAATTATAATAAATGAAAACCCTAAAATATTTGTATAATTGTTTTTTTTAATAAAGTTTTTTGTAATTATTGTAAAATGGAGGAACTGTCTTGAAACCCAATTTCCTCCTGAGTGTTATGAATACATAATAATTATAAACGAATAAATAACTAAGTGAACCGTTATCCAAGTTACGTGTGTGTGTGTGTGTGTGTGTGTGTGTGTGTGTGTGTGTGTGTGTGTGTGTGTGTGTGTGTGTGTGTGTGTGTGTGTGTGTGTGTGTGTGTGTGTGTGTGTGTGTGTGTGTGTGTGTGTGTGTGTGTGTGTGTGTGTGTGTGTGTGTGTGTGTGTGTGTGTGTGTGTGTGTGTGTGTGTGTGTGTGTGTGTGTGTGTGTGTGTGTGTGTGTGTGTGTGTGTGTGTGTGTGTGTGTGTGTGTGTGTGTGTGTGTGTGTGTGTGTGTTACAGCATCATTTGTAAGGTCAGCCCCAGACAGCGCTGGCAGAAATGATGCTGTTTGAGTCATGACATGTCAGCGCCACCCGCCTCAGCGATCAGTCCAGGAAATGGAATGGCTTTTTTTTCCTGCTTATACTATCCCACTCTCGCCTTTCGAGGCCCTGGGACAAACAGACAAACACAAAACAATCTGGGAGCGGTCAACAGAGACCTTGGAGACGGCTGACAGGCGGACGGTAAACAAGACGGAGAGATTCATGATGTGTCAGTAGAGGAATTCATGGGCGGATTATGGCAGGACGAGCGTCCCATGATGGTCAAATGATGGTTGCTGTCAAAAAGATCATCGGGGAACATGTGGAGATTATGACGTGCAATAATTATACTGAAAGTGTCATAATCTGACATTATTTCCATTATTGTTATTATTTTACACACGTTTTAATTAAATAACGCCCCAAAACCACTCCAATGTTGTCCATACAGGCTATGATGCTATTAAACGTTGATTAACGCAGCATATGCAAGTCAGCATCCTGCAGTTTCTAATAGCTGGGGATCCAAACTTTACATTTCTAACATACAATGTGGGGTACTCAACATTTCCAGGTTCACATTAGGACTCTAGAATCTGGCCAATAGGCTGGTTTGTTTCCTTGTTCCTTATCTTGAATGTTAGTCCTTGTTTTTGTTGCAAACAAAGCTTCTCTGATGCAAGAGGCAAATGTTTTCCAAATGTTAATTATAACAAGTCAAAGTTAGGCTTCACTTTACTCGAGTGAGTCAACAACAAAAAGCCTCTTGTACATACCCTTGTCTATTAACATTCTAAATCAATCACGAGACTCCTTCATGTCCACAATATCATTGACAAGATAGCAAAAACCTCACAGAATTATTTAACCAAAATATAAAGACAACTAATTATACAATTTCCGCCGCAGTTTTCTCTCCGTATTCTGTCTATTCGCCCCCTTCCTTCCCTGCTGGTGTTTCATTGCCTCCTGTGAGAGTTGGTGTGAGGCAGGAGCTTCCTAACAGGTGTTTTGGGTGCTTATCGCCCTCTTCTTATCTCTGGCCCTCAGCTTCCTGCCTCCTCTCTCCTGCAGGCCTCAGAGAGGGGATATATTTCACTTAGCCTCTGACCCCAATCCTTCCGCTTCTCTCTTCCTCCCCACCAGAAGACGTTTCATCGCCGTCACGTGATCTGACTTTATTTCTTCTCCTCGGCTTTTTTAAATCACTCGTAGCCATCAAGGGATGCTCAAATGGAAGATTATTGAAGAGAGGGCTAAAACTAATTATCATTTTATTTAAAAAAGGTCCAGGTCACATTGATTCCCTTGATTCTTGTTCATAAAACACGGTTCATTGAACATATTTTCTTCCTCATATCCACATATTTAATTATCTTTACAGTATTTATTCTACTGTGTTCCACTAATATTTTATGTACTGTATGTATATATCTTTCTAATTCCTGCAATTTACTTGAACCATTTCATTTATTTTATGGCACTATGTTATGTATGTTGTATTGTTGGAGAAGATTTCCATGGCCAACGCTGTGACTTTTGTCCATATGTCAAAGTATGTGAATCCTTATGAATCATACATGGTAATCAAGGTTATATATATATTATTAATCATTTAAAATGTAAGCCCTATAAATGAACGGCTCACAGTATGTTGAAAGTGAACAAATGCAAAATATTTGAGTAAATCAACAGATTGATTCAGAAAGTCTTACATTATTATAAACATTGATTTATTTTCCCAATAAATGACTATTTTAGCCCAATATTATGCAAAGAATATATATAAATATTCAAATAATCCTAATACTTTAGGGAATCAAGGGATTTAGATTGATGTCAAAAGAAAAGGCAACTTAATTGATTATCAATTCATTCATATTTTGCTGAATTAAGGTATAAGTTCAGATGTTTGATGTAAGTATCATGAAGTCCCGTAACAGCCTCAATATAAAATCAAGTGGTCATCAAACGGTTATGAAGAAACAATGACTTCAATTATTATCAAAAATGTTGTTTTGTCCATTATTTTGCAATCAATTAAAGGTGGGGTATGTGATTTATTTCAGAAACACTTTTTGTTATATTCCATGGAATGCTCTTAACATCCCGATAGCAATGAATATTTCATCAGTGGAAGCCGTAGCGCTGTAAAAAGCACCTCCAATCATCTGAGCCGGCTAAAGTAACTGGATGGCCTACCTGCCTGTCAGCCTTCCATCTGGGCACAAACTTACCTCGTGCCCTCATTGGTCATGTGCGCGTTCCTGTGTGTTGGAGGAGGGGCTCTGTGAGGAAGTGGCAGATTTTTTCCGGTTGTGTATTTTCACATTCTAGCGCACTCGAGCTGCTTTCTCCAAAATTACCTACCATCTTTTTGATTATACAAAGGAATGGTGTAGTTCCATAATATTGTAAATAAATAAATATTCCAAATACTTGAGTGTATCCAGATTAGGGCTGCACGATTTGGGGAAATAATGTAATTGCGATTTTTATGACAGATATTGTGATTTATTTTTGAAGAGACCCAACGGAAGTTTAATGTAAAATGCGGCCATAACTCCGGCTAGGAAGGTCGCATCAACGTGCTCCCGTCTCTAGCACCCCGCAGCCCGAGCTACGAGTGAAAGAACTACACTTACATGAAACTTCCGTTGGGTTGCTTTAAAGTCAAGCTTCAGTTTAAGATTCTCCCTGTAATAGAAACATGTGATGGAGCATTACTAACCTGACTCAGATGGTTTCACCAAAGCATCTAAAGCTCCATTGGAAGCCATTTGGAAAGGGCAGGCACTTTCAGAAGCACTTGGCAGGTGATTGGATCAATCTGTCTATCACCTTCTATCATGGGCCACTTCTGATTGGTTAACAATGGCTGGTACATGTGGAGCACAGCACTTCTGATTGGTGTGGATGACTGACACACAAGAGAAAAAAGTAAAAGCCCTAATCCAGATCAAAGCCTCAGAGTTGAAGGGTCTGGATTGTTGAATTAATGTATAATGTCAGACGTTTGATATCAAAGTCCCATAACATCCTAAATATAAAATCAAGTGAAGAAACAACGACTTAAATGATTAATGATGATTATTAATGATTATCAAAATTGTTGGCTTCAGCTTTGATGCCGTTTGGAGTTTGATCCGTCAGACGTGATTGGCTGCATCCCCCCATAACATCCTAAATATAAAATCAAGAGGTCCTCCAACAGTTCTGATGAAACAATGACTTGAATGATGATCAAAATTGTCGTTTTTCGGGCAATCAATTAAATTGTATTTTCACCTTTTTGATTATACAGAGGAATGATGTAGCTCCTTAATATTCTAAATAAATACATATTCCAAATACTTGAGTGTATCCAGATCAATACGGAGAGCCTTAAGTTTCTCGGTTGCTATAGCTTTAATGCTGTTTCGGAGTTTGATCCGTCAGATGTGATTGGCTGCATCCTCCCCCCCCCCCCCTCTGTTTCCCTCCATCCTTTCCCTGGAGTCTCACGCGGGGACAAAGGCTAAAGTGTCCGTGGGATGGGGTTGTGATGCTGGTTTTTTGGGGGGGGTCGGCCCCCTTCGGAGGACCTGACGGGGGTTTAATCCCCATTCTGAGTGCGCACATGGGGGAGAGCGCCCGTAGTCTAACACCCATGAGAGGGTCTTTTGTGAGCTCTGTTACAGTAGGATGGATGCAGGGGTTTCAGGCCCAGATAAACGCCAGGGTCAAACAGGCCCCCGTTATTTACAGTAGGCCCTTTCATTGCCTGAGTGAAACAGGAGCCCCTGTTTGGAGGTGGAGGTGGAAGGGGGGTTCACTGTTTGTGCTCAGCCAGGCCTCCACTACAGGTCAAAGGTCAGGGGGGTTACAGACCTGACTTGTGAGTGTGTGTGTTGGTGTGTGTGTGTGTTGGTGGTGGGGGGATTCATAGGGATAAAGAAAAGGTAAAGGGGTGTGGGGGAGTTTGGCTTCAGAGAGATTTCCTGTCAGAGTTCGGATTGTTCACTGAGGGTTGAAGGACAGTTTTTAGCATGCCGTTGAGCTTTGGTACAAGCCATCCTATTATAAGACATTTCTTATTAACTATGTCCAAATGTACACAAAGTTGTTTTCTTACTTGAAGTTGCAGTTATACAATTAGGAAGTCCTTCAAGTCTCTATTATTAGTATTTGAACATAAAGTCATACGCCAGGATACGTGCAAAACATTCGGTCTCAATTTTACTTTCAGAAGTTCAGTTTTAAATATTGTTTCTAAAAGCATTCAGAAATCTATCCCGCTATCCCACAAGCATGGGACATTTTTCCTGAACACAGGTCAAATGAACACACACACACACAATAGTATTATTAATGTTGTTATTGTTATTTGTCATATTTGTATTGTACCGTTTGTATATATTTAAATGTTTTGGTAAGAATTTACTTGAATTTTTTGAAAGTAGTTCTATTGATGAAATGCCTCTTACTGAGTTTAAGCATGCACCACTATACACTACACAATATCCTTGTATGTGCAAACCTACTTGACAATAATCCTGATTGAGATACCATTTAGCATTAGTACCAAAATCCACATATGCTACAATCATCGGCATTTGAATTTGCGCGGGACATTCTTCAATAACGCTTGCTAACTTTCCACTAAGTTTCACTTACATGTGCAGCTCTTGCAACTGCAGTGTTTGAAGTCCTGCTGCAACACAATGTGAGGAGTCTAAGAACTCTTTATCTTTGTCAGGGTGTTGTTCTGGAAGGTGTAAATACAACACCGTCACAAAGGACTTGCATGCTCACTTCAATTGTCCTGATGTGACTCTGCAACCTACAAAAGCACATAAAGAACATACACACCGTGAGAAGGAAGTGTTAACAGTAACTCGCCGTAACTTGATCCGTTAGTTAGGTCATCTTTATTCTCACGTGACATTCAATACTCTGCAATAATGTTCTGACCAAAACCCAAATGGTCTCAGAGCAGGTCTTTCACCTCTAAGTAGTCGCTGTGAAGTACATTTATTAAGCTTTCCGTAATCTTAGTGTCAACCTTCGATATTATGACTCAAGGAAGGACGGTTTTGGGGGGGGACATCCAGTACAATAAGGACAGAGGCGTTCAATCCCAGCGAACGGATTTTATTATTTTTACTCGGACAATGACCAGAGGGGTTAAAGGTCAGCAGGCTAGGACTTTACAGATCAGGCGGGATGTGGTGGGGGGTGTGCAGAAGTTTGGTTTGACCCCCCAACCTCTCACCCCTATTGTCCTTAGAGAACACAAAGGACTGTGTCAGAGTTTAGTGGTCAGCGTCCGGACAAACTGGAAGCCGCCGAACGGTTTGAATCCGGCTGAATGTCCGATCAGGAGACAAAGGGGAAAGAAGGACAGTTTGAGCAGGAGACTTGGAGCATGGACTTTTTTCTAATGTGATACATAACGATGCACATTTTGGCGAGCTCAATATCGAACTGTACTTGTATTCCTTTTTCAAAGGTAAAGGAATACAAGAGAAAATGACAAAGGAGACAAAGACAACGGTTCGTTTTCTCAAACTGCTTTTCCCAAAACGTTACAAAAGATTGTATTTGTTCTCTTTCTGGTTTCTTATTGATGACATGATTAGTTGGCAGAATCGTATTTTTCATTAGGTTTTCATCGATGAAATGACCAAGTAGACAAAGGCTTCTCCAACATCTTTTCCCAACATGTAGAAAGAGCAGAAGACCCTTTGTTCCTCTGGTGTTTTTTCTGGGGTCGAACTAAACTAACTTTACTTAAGACTATCTTACAAATGTCTCTTCCTGGGGCCTCATTTAGAAACGGTGCCTACGCTCAAAAGATGGCGTACGCCAGTTTCTAAGCAATGTTTGCCATTTATAAAAAACAAACTTGACGGGAAAACGTGCGGTCCTCCACGCAAACTCTGACCCATCCGTATGCGGTACGCACAACAACGGGAGAGACGAGAATCTGCGACACCGTTGGCAGAAGGAAGAATGGAGAGAAATATGTGGAAATAATACCATCAATAAAACGTTACCTCTCATTTATCATATATGAAGAATTCATTTTCAAACATTGATTAAAGCCAATCTTAAAATGATTTAACAAACGCCTGTTTGCGACTCCTCAGTGCACACAAAAACATAACTTGGAGACGCAAATTAATGCGGATATGTTATTTAAAACCACCTCGAATGTGTTGTGTTAATGTTATGAAATGTTTTCTCATAAATGATGCGGTAAGCAGGAGGACAGCATTACGTCTAAACTGACGCCATTTTGCATTTCTATAGGTTGTAGATACGATCATGGTTTTATATACTATCATGTTTAATCAGGGCGGTGGTGGTGAAGTCGATAGGGACTTGGCTTGGCAACTGGAAGGTCACCAGTTCAAGTCCCGGCAAGACCAAGTGCTACCGAGGTGTCCCTGAGCAAGGCACCGTTCCCTACACTGCTCCCGGGCGCCGTTCAAAATGGCAGCACACTGCTCCTAACACAGGATGGGTCAAATGCAGAGAAACCATTTCCCCACGGGGATTAATAAAGTATATCAATCGTGTTTTATGCCGTTTGCTAAGACTTGATAAGTCGTTCATAAAACACAGGAGGTATGGAAACTAAGAACACCAGATATTTGGTAGATTTGGCAGCTGATATAACTCAACACATTCGTTTTAGTTCCTTTAACTGGTGGATATAGACGCACAGCTGGAACACAAACCACCAAATGAAAAAATATAAATTAATTGACTCCACTCCGCAGGGATCCCCCGATACCTTCTTACAGTTTCTCATCATGGGGGGGGGTCTCCTGTCCCCGGCACAAACACACTGACACACTGCCTGAGGAAGGTTATGTGTATTTTGTCATTAACTTTTTGTTCGGACCACTTATTTATTTATTTTGGTGACGATACGACCTCCATGCTGCTACTCTGGTTCAAACTGCATCCACCAAACAATGTGATTTGTCTCCACCTTCCCAAAATCTGACACGGTGTGAGATGTCTTTTTGTAGCTGTTCTGTCGTCATTTCCTGCGATCTCCTTCATGCAGTCAGTCTGAATGAATAATAATACGGGGCGTTTCTTTGACTATTTATAGGCAAATATGGGCGTTACGTGAAGCCCGCATTTCGAGTTGATTGTGATTTATAAAGGGAAACCGGCGTAGGACGCCACACGCAAGTCCTACGCCGGTACGCAGTGTTTTATGAATCGGAATATGTGTGTGCGTATTTATTTGCTTTGTCCTACGTAAGCAACCTTCCCACGTGAATCCTACGCAGGGCTTTATAAATGAGGCCCCTGGTCTTTTCGTCAGAGAAGTAGTCCGCAGATTAATATTTGCTCAATGTTGACATTCTTTATTTACGACTATCGTGTAAATGAACTTTTGACTTCTATACTTATTGTTGACATCTTTATCAGGTTCATGTTTTTCCTCAAGATGTCCTTGACAAAATCAAAAAGGAGACTAAGAGAAACGGCACATATTGTGCACACGTACAATATCAAGATTCATTTTTTAAGGCTTTGTTGGAAATGTACTTCTATTCCACGACATATTTATGATCTGTACATCTATGGCAGATTCCTATGTTTAATAAATACATGCATTGCTATTGAGAAAATGATCAAACCTGTTAGATACCTCAAATAAACGTCACTTTAACCTGCATTTTATATATATATACATATAAATATACGTTAATAAAATAGAAAATACAATACAAGGCTTCGAGGAAGCACACAGTAAATATTTACAGGGTTGGATAGAAGGTCGAATGTTATGAATAAAGACATTTTCTTATCGTATTTGATCCATTTAACATCCCGTCCATTCATCGTCTTTCTTTCTGGATCATAGAATAATTTGTTGTTCTCAATCGTATAAAAGACTGTTCGTTTAAAGCCCGATTGACACAATAAAAGCTACCGTTTCCCGTCCTCGTCCCTCCGCCTCGCCTTAGAGACGAGTCGGCGGCCAAAGTCTCGCTGACACTAACATATACACAATAACATGCTAATAGAAGCAGGAACAGAACGGCTGCCATCACGCTTTCTCTGCATATGTCTTGCTTTCTGTCTTCTAAATACCCTTGACATATCAGCGAGGAGATGCAAAGCCCAGGAGAGAGATGTGGGCTAAAGGCCGTACAAAGAGTCTGTGCAGCGCGGCGTTCATCTGTCCCCGTGCTCCATGCTGTACTCCATGTATATACGTGCGAGTAAAATGTATTTTCCAGCATGAAAAGGACACCGAAAAGTAGAGGATAATGTCATTTCGCATGCTTTTTTTCGAATGAATATTGTTTAATATTCCCTGGTTCTATCGAGTTGCAAGTGCGCACCTATTTTCTTTGTTTCATATTGTTGAGAAATGTAATATTTTTTTACGTTTCTTCGGACAAGACATTTGAAGATGTCAATTTGTCTCTGAAGGAAGGTTGATTAATGCAATTTATAAAGCGAATGATTAAGAACAATGTTTGCAAAGGCCCATATTAGCTGCGCTGAATGAACCCAAGCCTCTACAAACGGTACTCTTGATTCAGAGATTTAAATATTTGTTGTCATACGCAGGATAGCTACAGTATAGATTTAACTAGGAACATCTAATGTCCATTACAATATTATAATAATAATAATAGAAAGAAAGATAAATAAAATAGTGCATGTTGCAAGTGGACCTATGTGCAGACGTAAAGTTTTTGTCTTCTTAATCTTTATTCAAAAATGTTTTGTACAAACAACCAGGCTTCAAAAATAAAGAAAAGGAAACACAATACAGGAATAAACATATTCAAATAACATTAAAAATACATACAAACTAAATGAGATGGAATACAATTAATTTCTTCAATTGTGCTAAACTATTTATTTGCTTGTTTTATTTCCCGTTAATGAAAGGGCTTTTGAAAAAGAACACACAACATGTAGGGTTCACTTTCATCCATTTAAATGTGTATGTTTACAATTTACATAAAATAAGAACGTGATAACATTTGAGTCCATAAATGATGTATTTTCCAATCATTTTTTGGGTAAATCCAGTCGTGTAAATCTTCTGCATGCATTGGACAACATTCAGCATCATCACAAAAAACACATACATTATTTTTCCAAAATGTTATGATACCAAATCACTGGATGGATACACAACATGTACAATTTAAAATACATTTTTCTTTTGGAGTACATGCAGAAAGACGCGTCTGTAATAGCGGTGCATCATCAATAATTTTTTCGAAACGTTAACACCATATCACTGGATGGATACACACCATGTGACATTTTAACTTCAACTCTTGGAGTACATGCAGAAGGACACTGTTTGCAGACTGTAATGGCGTCTGTCCGTGTTTCAGTATGGCTGTACAGGCTCTCGGGGGTCAGTGGACATGGGACAGCTTTCACATGGCCCTGAGGTCCTGACCCCCACCTTTGTTGGCCATACCACTCCCCCCCCCCCCCCCCCCCCCCCCAAAAAAAAAACCCTCCTCCCTGCAAAGGACCGAAGCCCTTTGAGCCCTCGACCCCCCGCTGAGCGCGCCCCTTCAGCACATTAATAGTGGCACTGGAACTAATTGCCCAACCTTAGATGTGCTTGAGACCCAGATTGCCTCAGCCACAAACCCCCAAACACTCCACCCCGAACACAAGAAATCCTTCAAAAGAAGAATCGAGAAAATTGCCGGTTTGTGTGCCCGGTGCTTTTGGTTAAAAACGTCTTCAAAGAGGCTTCATTTACGTCTTTGTGTTACTGTAAACGTGCAGCGATTCAAAGCTTGTTTTCAAAACATCGCCCCCTTTCTCTTTCCTTCGATTTTTCTTCGGCGTTGGCTTCGCTTTTTTTACTCACCCCGCGTCTTGGCCAGACACCATGCCATCCGCCGCCATTTTGTCGATAAAGCGCCACATATCCGGTAATCCTTTTCCTTCTCCATCGTTCCCTAAACATATTTTCTCCCAGGCTTGCACTTTGAACTGTGATTTCAGAGCGGTGTAAAGTGGTGTCTAGCACCAGACTGTTGCTGTTCACACGGTCTCGTCTGCCGGCTCCTCATCCTCACCCAGTTCAAAGAGACGCTGCAGAACGGGGAAGGCGTTTTATGATTTTATTGGACCAGAGGAAGCATTGTTTGGAAGGTGTTGGACCGTTATCTGCAGCGACATTATGAGGCACAGACCGTCTGCTTTGTGTGTGTGTGGACGCTTGTGTAATGTATTCACGTCGCGTTCAGTTACAGTGCTCTTTTGTTGGTTTCTGTATTTAACCAGAAGAAGTCTCATTGAGATCTTTTACAAGAGACAACAAATCATAGACACGTCATCATGCAAAGCATCTATCAGGGTTCATTTCAGGGACAGTAAGTAAAAGCAAGTCCTCTGATGGAAGTCGACGAGTTCTCATACTTTCCTCTAAGATATAAATCCGTAGATACCATGAACAGTCGTATAAACATGGATTTGCCAATGGTTTAGTCTACAGGTGGTCAGGGCAGATCCTAACAAGGAGCAATGGTGCGTTCAAGGGTTTTAATATCTGTAATAAAGCTCAGTGCTCTGTGCTAGACGGTATCCAAGAGCAAAGGCATGTAGAAGATGCATTCATATCTAACGCAGACATCAAGGCTACCGCGACAAGTGCAATGATTAAGGAATACAGCAGCAACAAAAATACATTGAACCTCTCAGTTTAAGGATCATGTTGGAATTAAACCAAGAGCATGAACATGTTCTCCTTCTGACTGATTGTCTAACGTCTATTGCACGATTTTATGTATTTTTTAAGTATGTTGAATTATTGGAGGAGGTTGAAACGTAAGATTAAGAAATATTGTGCATATGATAAAATACTCCTGGATAACATTTCCCAGTGCTTTACCTCACTCCATAACTTGATACTGGAAGAACGAAAATCACCATTATGTCTAATTAATGCAATTTTTTTAACATCAAACTTCTCCGGATTTGATATAAGGGTTATTGTTTTTTCATTTGGGAGAAATAACACAACAATCAGGTCTTTTTATTTGTATGTGTTGCAGAAAAAGTAGCTTATGAATTGTTTGACAAAATACTGAGTTCCACGATGTAGATTTACAACCCCCCCATTGGGATGCTCCTCTGTATGAAGCAGTGTTTAAGCCTCAAGGGGAACAATTTAACTTTGACTCTACAGATGAATCCCATATTCACTTTCCCTCAATCTAAACAAAGCCTTCTTCTTAATGTTGTGTGTATCTTAGAACGTAAGGTTTAATTACACACGCAGTCTGCATAAAAGTGGTGGAAAACCCGCGTAATGTGTTTATAGCTAGAGGGGGTTCTGGTCCAGAAATACCTTGTTTACTGTCTTGTAATTAATGCAATGAGCTCTTAAAGAGTGAAAGTAAGCAGGAATAAAAGCATTTACAGTACAGCTGGAAACAGGCTTCTCTTCACTGTTCACCTCGGAGTGTTTGCGGGGTTGTTTGCTCGTCTTCTCACCTTGACCTGGTTCTTTTCACTGTGGCTTCTGCTCAGGTTCAATATGTTCATCCTTCAGGTTTCAGCATGCAAGTTGAAGTAGCCCTCCTGGCATTACATTACATGTCATTACATGTCACTTGTTGGACGCTTTTATCCACTAGTCCACTGCGCCACAGCCTCCCGAGATTGATTTATTTTCATGTCTAACTGATTATCGTGTGTTTTTAGGAGTTCAAACTGTTTTTTGGCTTTTTTTTGCTATAAATTAAAGATGTATTTATTGTCATTTTTCAATGTAAGTGTTCTTATTACGTGTAATCAGTTCAGGGAGTCCATTGAGAATATCCAAATGTAATTTTTGGGAAATTAAAAATTCTCACTTGCCTCATTGTAAATATTTATTTTAAGGGAAACCAAATAATATTTTCATTTTATTGAAATAGGGTTTCTTGACTCGGGCTGTATTTTAGAAAAAAAAATACAATATCAATATAGATATTTTTAATATAAATTCAAGAAGTTAAAGTAAAATAATAGAATACAAACATTTATTTAAATATAAGATGTAAAGTAAAAAAAATTGCATTTGAAAACGTTAAATAATATTATATATAAACATAGGAAAATAAATTTAAAATGTGGAATAAATTAAATCAAATAAAGTCATAAAAAGTGTAAAAAATATTCAGATGTAAAGTATAAATAAGCGATGAAAAATAAAAAACTAAGTGATTGTACTAAATATATAACGGTACAACTTTTCTAGGACAGCATCGGTGCTGTCCTAGAAAAGTTGTACCGTTATATATTTAGTACAAGTACAAGTAGACTCAACCTTCTCTCCTCAAAGGAAATGGCGTTTCATACTTTCCATGTTTACATGCTGAGAAATAATCCATCATAAGACACGTCTCTCTTTAAATAGACTTCACTACAGTACAGTCTGCAGGCCGGACACATAATCCTCCATGGAAATGTTGACAGATGTGTGCATGGCTATCAAGAATTACAGTCCTGATAAGAAAGAGTGAACTTTATCCTCTTGTAGCAACAGTACAGTGATGGAGCTCTGCTCATAATAAAGACATATCCTGGACATGATGTGCCAGCTGTAATCCCAGGACTCCAAATCTCATCTGACGTGAACAGCTTCTGTTCCTGCTGCCGTCCAAAGATTCTCCTGAAGAGAGAAATGCAGGGTAGACATATTTCTGTATGTAACCTTGAAGGTAGCTTCTTCTTGGTTCCCTTCATGAAAAATACATGGGATTTTTAGATTGGAATTCAGAAATGTGCAGAAAATGAGATCAAGGCTGGCAAACATTTATGATACTTATATGTTGAGTTCAGGAAATACAGCACGGTCACATGACTTCACGTCACCACCGCTAAGCTAAAGGGCGGCTAATGTTGGGCTATAAAGGAACTACAGCACGGTCACATGACTTCACGGCACCACCGCTAAGCTAAAGGTGGCTAATGTTGGGCTATAAAGGAACTACAGCACGGTCACATGACTTCACGTCACCACCGCTAAGCTAAAGGAGGCTAATGTTGGGCTATAAAGGAACTACAGCACGGTCACATGACTTCACGTCACCACCGCTAAGCTAAAGGAGGCTAATGTTGGGCTATAAAGGAACTACAGCACGGTCACATGACTTCACGGCACCACCGCTAAGCTAAAGGGCGGCTAATGTTGGGCTATAAAGGAACTATAGCACGGTCACATGACTTCACGTCACCACTGCTAAGCTAAAGGCGGCTAATGTTGGGCTATAAAGGAACTACAGCACGGTCACATGACTTCACGTCACCACCGCTAAGCTAAAGGCGGCTAATGTTGGGCTATAAAGGAACTACAGCACGGTCACATGACTTCACGTCACCACCGCTAAGCTAAAGGCGGCTAATGTTGGGCTATTATAGATGTTTTTTGCAGTAGTATCCACACTATGTGAATAATCTTCTCATCTCTTCTCAATGGTGTCATTAGCGGCGGCTCTTTGATTAACACTGAGGTTATTAAAATGTTATTGGATGCATTACAGGCAGACATATTTGTTTTGTCTCCCTTTTTAATGTCAGCTACAGCTTGATCTCGTGTCTCTTTTAAAAAATTAAAAAAGGACACGGTTTTGAGATGGCCTTGAATGCATCGCACTGTACTCACGTCCATCGAGTAGAGCCACTCAGGATTTCATGTTTAATTTAATGCTTATCCAATTGTTGAAAGAGTGTAACATGGAGTTCTTCAGAAAAATGAAAAAATATCTTGTATCCGTTATTATCCAAATGAAAGTGTCAGGAGCCGTTTTTAAACGCTGTGAAAAGGACTCTCGAGTGAGTGAGCTTATGACCTTGCAGAAAGTCACTCCGTCGAAGAGGAGCACTTCATATTAAACATCAGAGTGAAAATATGTTGAATACGCAGAGTATGTTCTTGACACGGGAACTCCTTAAGAAGATTTGCTGTGCTACGATAGAAAACTGAATTTTTCCTTAAAGCTTAAGTGCTAATTCTCAGGATCGGTTTGCCCGACTCTTCTGAGAGATATTTTTGCAAATACATAATCAGAAATATTGATATTCTGAAGATGATGTCTTACATGTTGTGTGACATTTTAAAGATACATTTGTCCATCGTTACAGCACCTGTTGCTGCGCTGTATATCTACCTATACATTTTATTTGTTGGTTAAATAAATTGCCAGTACTCGATTATCTGTTCAAGTCTTTTTTAATAATCGAGTTACATGTATTGCGTTACTCCTAAAGCTTGATTAAAGTGGCCTATTGAGTATTTAGTGTCTCTAATGTTCAGAAAGCTCTTTATTTTTCTCATACTGCCTGTGCTGCAGCACCTCTTTTCACCCTCTGTCTGAAACCAGAGCCCAGTCTGCTCTGATTGGTTAGCTGGCCGGCTCTGCTTAGAAATGTCCCGCCCCTTAGCCTATCACGTACAATGTGTTGGAGCGCTAGAAAATAGAGTTTACAAATGCAGTTTTTTACATGAATTAAAAGCAAAATAGAGTTTCTGTTCAATAAATGTCCATCTACTGCATTTAAAAACCAACATATCTAACATAACGATAAACGAAAGAAGCCTAAACTAATACCAAAAATGTAATTCAAACAGTACACCTACCTATATTATAACGATCCTTATTTTAAAATGTTGTCACATTGTAATCCTGCTCCTAATTTTTTTAAATCTAACAGTAATCTGATATTTTTAAGTAACTGGAAGGGAATACAGTTACTTCTTCTTATCCTGATTCCTGTTACATGTAATCCATTACTCCCCGAGCCCGTTTAAAACACTGCTGCATAAAAACAAAAAGATATCTAACATTAAGAAATTGAAAGAAGCCTGAAGAAAATTCAAGCAGTACGCCTACCTATAATATAATGGCCTTTGTTATCACGTTGTAATCCTGCCCCTAGTTTTCAGACATGTACCCTGATGTTTTT
Source organism: Gymnodraco acuticeps (assembly GCF_902827175.1). NCBI lineage: Eukaryota > Metazoa > Chordata > Actinopteri > Perciformes > Bathydraconidae > Gymnodraco > Gymnodraco acuticeps. Next base: position 46,483 of record NW_022990872.1, on the reverse strand, counting down.
TAAGTAACTGTAAGGGATTACAGTTACTTCATCTTATCCTGATTCCTGTTACATGTAATCCATTACTCCCTGATCTCGCTTAAAACACAGAATCCACCTTAAAACCCTCTGAGGAGAGCAAACGGGGCCTCGGTGACTCACTCTCAGGCGGAGAACATCCCTTTTCTGCCCCCGCCTGCGGTTCTGGAGATCATTTGGCCGTGTCACTGTCACCGTCTAATCTGATTGGTTCGCCCCGGGTCCCTGCAGAAGGGAAGAGACAGCAACCTTTCAGAGGGGAGACGGAGGAAATATCACAGAGCAAAAAGCACCTGTCTCCGTTTTCATCTCAGGAGCAGAGTCCTGCATCCGCCTACAAGAGAGGAGCTTTAGGCTGCGTTCAGATTCAAAGCGCGGGGTCTCGTCTGCTTTAACGTTCAAAGTTAGTCATGGAAAAGCAGGTTTATTTATACGGTGCATTTCAACAACAATGCACTTAAGATTCTTTGCAAAAACGTTGGATAACCCTGAACATGTTGCACATATACCTCATGCTACGGATTAAATGTAACAACAAAATAGAAATGTAATCAGATTACTATTACATTATTAAAAAAGGGGATAACTTGCAGGATTGTGATGCTACAACAATGCCATTTTTTAAATAAATATATTTATTTATTTGAGTTTTCTTTTTGGATACTTTCATTTTAATTTATTTTAAATATGTATATGTATGTAAATGCAGTAGTCTATAATAGAGTATACTAGTTTAAACAAGGTTTTTTTTTATCGTGTATGTAATTTTGGAGAAAGCAGCTCGAGTGCGCTAGAATTTGAAAATACACAACCGGGAGAAATCTGCCACTTCCTTACAGAGCCCCTCCTCCAACACACACGAACGCGCACATGACCAATGAGGGCACGACATAAGTTTGTGCCCAGATGGAAGGGCTGACAGGCAGGTAGGCCATCCAGTTACTTTAGCCGGCTCAGATGATTGGTCGTGCTTTTTACAGAGCCACGGCTTCCACAGATGACGTGTTTTTATATTTATTGTCAAAACATTACATTACATTACATTGCATTTAGCTGACGCTTTTATCCAAAGCGACTTACAATAAGTACATTCGACCAGGAAGACACAACCTTGAAGAAAACAGAATCATATAAGTACATCAGGTTTCATAGAGCCAAACATTTCAAGTGCTACTCAACTGGCTTTAGGTAAGCCAGTCCTTTATTAGTATAAAAGTGCTTCGTTAATAGTTCTATCGCTCGAAGTGGAGTCGAAAGAGATGAGTTTTCAGTTTGCGCCGGATTTAATATATTCATTGCTATCGGGATGTTAAGAGCATTCCATGGAATATAACAAGTGATTATGAAATGAATTACCTACCCCACCTTTAATATAGATACCTGTTGATATGTACTGTATATATTTACTGTTCATTTGTAATCATTTACTCACCTGTTAACTGTCTCCCAATTTGAGATGAATAAAGTATCTCAAAATAAACACTAAAAGCATAAACAATTTATTTATAAAATGACATTTAAAGATATTAAAAATACTTAAAATAAAACAAGCCAAAGTAAGAAATAAAGCGCATTCAAGCATTTGGTGTCTATGAACCCAAAGCAGTTTGTCTATCAAATATGTTGACATTTAATAAACAGTATATCAGGGTTTCTCATCATTTACCCCAAAAAAACAAATCCTTTATTTTCCTTATATTCATTATTTGATGTAACAAAAGGCAGGAGAAAAAGGAGGGTTGTCATGGATCTATTGATTATGTTCCATGAAATGTCTTCCTAACCTATCAGAAAGACTGCAGATGCATTCAGACAACAAAATGCATTTAAGTCCCAAGATGTGCCGAGACGCAGTAGGTGATGCAAACACATCAGTCAAACCTGAAATGTGTTGAAAGTCTTCTGAGAAACACTCGTTAAGAAATATGAAAACAGCTATGATATATTTGACCTTTTGCTAAAAAGAAAAACAGCTTTTCCCAGATCAGCTAGGTCGGGTTATTTGCACAGACTCGTAATTAACCAATTAAGGTGCTCAGACATGTTCCTCCTATTCAGCCTTCTCCATCTTTTGAACAAAGCTAATTAGAAACGTGGTGTTTGGTCTGAGTCCTCGGTGCCAGTGACAGCACAGACTTTGTTTTGGAGGATGGACATGTTCTGCCAACAGGAATGAGTCCAGAGACGGTTGAAAAGAGGAGAGGGCTAATTTCCACGCTTCAAAATAACTGCCAGGGAACAATCGTCAGGGGTCGTGTTTATTAAAACACATCAGAGAGGGGGACTCTCCGCCAAATAGCCCCCCCCCCGCGCTGTGGGAGAAAATCATTCAGGCGTTATTTTAATAAAATTATAAGGTTGTCTTTTCTACAGCCTATTTTTGCAGGATGAATTCTCTTTTGTAATCAATTCCTTGCCAATAATAGAGCTGACGGTGTGTGTGTGTGTGTGTGTGTGTGTGTGTGTGTGTGTGTGTGTGTGTGTGTGTGTGTGTGTGTGTGTGTGTGTGTGTGTGTGTGTGTGTGTGTGTGTGTGGTGTGTGTGTGTTTCCTGCGACAACAACTCAGGCGTGCGGTATTCAAACTTATTCAGCATGTGATGAAATGAGCGCAGACCTCAGAAAGAGGAAGTGATAGTGACATGAGGAAGAGCTTCTTCCAAATCCCTCACATGAGCCGCTGTTATTCTTATCCCTCTGAGCATCACGGAGTTAACTGCAGTGCACTGGGCCGCTCATAGAGGAAGTATACGTGTGTGTGTGTTTTATATTTAATAAAAACTACTCAAAGAAACTGAAGGAGGGCCTATTCTTCTTTTTGGGGTTTTCCCTTTCCTGAAGTGTGTTTTTTTTTTTGCATGAAAATAGTGTGCAAGGGCTAGCATTTCTGGAACATAGTGGCCGTTTCTCAATGTCGAGTAAACCTGCTGCAGAGCCGCTATTCCACTATTTCAAGTATACTACGTCATGGAGTGGCGCTGAATGCTGGGCATTTAACATGCATTTAAACAGTCCTTCACTACTTACAATACTTGAAATAGTGGCTCTGCAGCAGCTCTACTCGACATTGAGAAATGGCCAGTGACATCAACATCTTTTTGAACATTCAAGCATGGAGACATGTCACAGTAGAGACACTAATATGAAGCTGGATATTTGCAGAAAATGGCTCCACTGCTGGTAAATGTGGTAAAGTAAGTCAAACATTAGACGTTTATTTAGAAACAGGTGGTTGCCTCTTTGCTTAACATTTTGGGACGAATTACAGATTTCTGATCCGGTCGTTACTCTTCAAAACTCACCTAAAGACATTAGGATTTGACTTAGACTCTGACCCTCAATGGCGTCCAACATAGTGACAACAGTGGACAGGAGAGTGGTGGAGAAGGAGGTTTGGAATGGGGGGATTTAGAATGAATACCCAACTAGACAAAACAGGCCTAAAGGAGACCCTGTCACCACCTGAAACTGTCCTGCACCTCACCTCCTCTCAGAGCGGCAGATAAGCAATCGCCCTAAGCTGATACACAAACTTTAACAAGTGCACACACACACACACACACATACACACACACAGACGCGGTGACGCTTCCTTCAGAACCAGATTGACATGTTTAGAATTGATGGCTTTGCCGAAGCCATTGTCTCGCGTTGCGTCTTTGCCTTCTTGGACAAAGGTCATTCATCACGACGGCATAAAGCTCTGCCTATTAGCGGTTGATGAATGACCCGGCCTACCGGTCAAGCCTTGACCTCCGTCCCTCCCTCCTTTACTCCCCCCTCCTCCCTTTCTTTGGTGGGGTAATCTACTCCTTTTCTCAAGACCAACTTTGCCTTTTGCGAGAGGAAAGCGGAGCCGTCAGATTCACGTCGGTCAAGCTTTACTGTATCTATTTGCCCAGTGGCTGGTATTAGTCTCACACACACACACACACACACACACACACACACACACACACACACACACACACACACACACACACACACACACACACACACACACACACACAGGATGCTTTCAGTCCTTATCTAAGCTGCTTTTAGGACAGCTGTTGAGTGCTAGCAGCTGACCTCTGACCCCTTGTGCCACCAGACTCCTTCCCTCCCACCAAAACCAGTCTGACCAGGAAGATAACCCCCGCCCCGTCTGTAAATTCCTTCTTCCCCTTCCCGCTCTGTTGTCCAAATAAGAAACATACCTACCTTCCTTTGTGCTCGAGATGCATCTGGTCAACTGTACAGCTTTTATACGGATTCGACTTGTTTTTTAAGGGAATTTGTGGTCAATAAACTTAGATTATATCTAAAAATACAATCTTAAGGTGAAAGGAAGAAAAAAGGAATGATTGTGACGAGTTAAGATCTAAGGAGCTCATGCTGATGGATCATCACGGACTGGTTCATGTCAAAGATCTGAAACCATCATGTTTAACTGTTGACACATGCTAAGCATTTAAATACACTCACATAATACCAGGTTAGAAACAAGTACCCTTTACTTAAGTAAAAGTGCACATTCTTCGGTCTTAAAATACTCCATTACAAGTTAAAGTCCTGATATCAAAGTAAAGTAGAAAAGTATTTGCATAAAAAATATACTTAAAGTACTCAATCTGCACAATGACCTATTTCAGAATAATTGAAAGTGAATGAGTATTATCAGCTGAATTTACTTAAAGTTTTAAAAGTAATTTTCAAAGTGGAGTACATTTAGAAACACTGTGCAGTTTAAAGTACTGCATTATACCATATCAGCATCATGTGTTACTATACGCTCACATTAACTGAGTGTTTAAATAAAAGCAAATGTGTTCAAATAATATGTGCCTCAAGTGGAGTACAAGTATAACGTAGCATTACATGGAAATACTCAAGTACAGTACAAGTATGTAAGGCAAGGCAAGTTTATTTATATAGCACTTTTCAACACAAGGCAATTCAAAGTGCTTTACAAAAAATGGAAGACATTAAGAAAAGGGCATGAAAGATGTACTTTCCATCCCTGCATAATTCAATAACAGTGGATGCATTGAACCATCCATCTTAACTTTGTTACAATAGGTTGAAATCACTTTTTATTGGGACATAAAACCATTTACAAGTAGCCAGTAAAGTTAAATAACATCAGCAAAACCTTTTCTTTGTGTACTTTTTATTTGTTTTAGCGACATGTAAAGGGGTCGCCCTCCGCTACATGCACACATTCCTGTTTCCCTGCATGAGGAACATATGTGAGGGTCTTTTCAGGTCATGCACGGGCCTGAAAAAAACAAGAGAGGGTCTTTACTGTTCATATCCCCCCCCTCTCTCTTTCTCCACGTTAAAACCATTTGCCCTGCAGAGTGGGGGGAGGTCTGGGTTTCCGCCTAGAGGGCACTACTGCCTCAACATAAAGGAACTTCTGAACACACACACACACACACACACACACACACACACACACACACACACACACACACACCACACATACACACACACACACACACACACACACACACACACACACACACATACCATGTATACATCACTTCAGGGGACATTACATTGACTTACATGCATTTCCTGGAGACTTATCCTAACCTTAACCATAACCAACACATGCCTAACCCTAACCCTTACCCTTAACCTTACCCTTACCCTTACCCTAAACCTAACCAAGTCTTCACCCTAAAATTAATGATGCCCCTCATGGGGACCTCCAATTTGTCCCCATAAGGGAAGCCAGTCCCCACACGTGACTATGTAAACAGATTTAGGTCCCCACAAGTATAGTAATGCTAGACCACACACACACACACACACACACACACACACACACACACACACACACACACACACACACACACACACACACACACACACACACACACACACACACACACACACACACACACACACACACACACACACAGAGAGTTGCTGGACTGTACAGCAGTGTTGAATGGAGTCAGACGGTGTTAAAGTCAGCACCGTCGGAGCCAATGGACTCGTGTTGAAACGTAAGCAGAACACCAGCTTGATACGCCAACAGGACAATTTAAAGAGTGAAAGTGTGATGGGCAAACTTGCAATACTGCAGAGAGAGGGAAATACTCTGGTCGTATTTTTAATTCTGTTTTTGGCTGGTTGGAGCACATTTGCCACTTCAAGCACATGCTTTGTTAATTCTGCTGGAGCTGCTCGTGTTGATCATTATTACTTCAAGATGCAACTTTGAGATCTGTGAAACCAGAGCAGGGTGCATTCAGATCAACTGGAACATCCACAACTGTTGCACAATAGAGAAGAAGATACAGGAGCTTCAAGTCACAGACCCCTGGGCCGTCAGGCTGCTCAACCACCACACATAATGCAATACCTAACCATTCTCACACACACACACCTTTAATGCACTTTATATACTATTTTTATATCAATATTTTAACTATTTATTCGCCCGTATGGTTGTTTATGTTGTCTATCCTATTGCCGTGTTTTGTAGTGTTATGTATGTGTTTGTATTTTGTGCACACCGGGACAGAGTTGCTCTCTGAATCTCGTTATACTCTGTGTATAATGACAATAAAAGGCTTTAACTTAACTTGAACTTAACAATGTAGTTACTGCCTCTACTCGCTTTACTGCATGACTTAACCTTTTATCTGTTTATATATATTTGTTTTACTCTTCAGCCCTATATTTTGTTTTTGGGATTATTTGTATACCCAGTCGGTTTCTGCTGTGGAACAATATGGAACACATTTGCGAAACACAACTACATTATTACAACTATATTGACTGAAATTTAAATTACAATATCATTTGCAATATTGAAAGCAACAAAAAGCTTATTTTTTTAACACATTTAAATGATAACAGTGTGAATATTTCTTTTTTAAATCTGTACAATACCATCATAGGGACATCTGTGCAGCTTCATTCAGATATTTATACATGTTTTGCCTTTACTAAATAATGCACTTACTGCCATTTGAATATTGCACTTTTAATATTTCATTAGTTGTGCAGCACCGATTGCCTGACTTCTGATTGTTCTAATGTACCTGTAGCTCAGTGGAAGATTTTGCAGTAATTGAATGACATCAGTAAGAGTGCAATCCTCACCTTACATGTCTTCCGAGTCACTTGCTTCAGAGGCAAGAATCCTTCCTGGCATTCGGAAAACGAAGAGTGGAACAGGCGAGCAAGTGTGCAGGTGTGCGTCATATGAGAGGCCCCGCCTTACATTTTCCGCCACAGATTTGGGGAAATTGGTCCGTGCGCAAAGCATTGTGGGATTTTAAGACCGCGGAGTCTACACATGTGCAGCCTCGAAATTTCTCCAAACGAAGTACGCCGGGCTCGGTAGAATTCCAAGTATGCTGGACATTGGAACAGTCCTTCGGCGGCACTCGATGACGTAGTATGCTTGTAATAGTGGCTCTGGAGCAGCTTTACTCGACATTGAGAAACACCCCCTCACTCCCTCACTCCTTCAATCTCTCACTCCCTCACTCCCTGACTCCTTCACTCCTAATTGTCCTCCCCTCTCGCTCGGCAGTGAGAAAATGTGCTGAATGAAATTGAAATCAACTTCTGTGTTAGTCAGTGAGCGGTGAGGAGAAAGAGAGGCACAGCAAACTGCTCTTGACCGCTCTTGACAACCGCACTGCTCCCACCAAATGCACATTGATTGATTCATTAGAATCCCTTATTAGCAAATTGACTGTCTCTGCTGATTATCACATTCAGTTTCTTTATTAGAGGCAGAGCTGCTTCTCTGCAGGACAGCAGAGTGTGGAGCAGACAGACCAGAACCAGGAGGACAGGTCCTAGAACATATCCTAAACATGTCCTAAACATGTCCTAAACATGTCCTAAACCAAATCCTAATCCAAGTCCTAAACATGTCCTAAACCAAGTCCTAATCCAAGTCCTAAAAATGTCCTAAACATGTCCTAAACATGTCCTAATCCAAGTCCTAAACATGTCGTAAACCAAGTCCTAAACATGTCCTAAACCAAGTCCTAAACCAAGTCCTAAAAATGTCCTAAACATGTCCTAAACATGTCCTAATCCAAGTCCTAAACATGTCCTAAACCAAGTCCTAAACATGTCTTAAACCAAGTCCTAAACATGTCCTAATCCAAGTCCTAAACATGTCCTAAACCAAGTCCTAAACATGTCCTTATCCAAGTCCTAAACATGTCCTAATCCAAGTCCTAAACATGTCCTAAACCAAGTCCTAAACATGTCCTAAACCAAGTCCTAAACATGTCGTAAACCAAGTCCTAAACATGTCCTAAACCAAGTCCTAAACCAAGTCCTAAACATGTCCTAAACATGTCCTAAACATGTCCTAAAGATGTCCTAAACATGTCCTAATCCAAGTCCTAAACATGTTTTAAACCAAGTCCTAAACACGTTTTAAACCAAGTCCTAAACATGTCCTAATCCAAGTCCTAAACATGTCCTAAACCAAGTCCTAAACATGTCCTAACCCAAGTCCTAAACATGTCCTAACCCAAGTCCTAAACATGTCCTAATCCAAGTCCAAAACATGTCCTAATCCAAGTCCTAAACATGTCCTAATCGAAGTCCTAAACATGTCCTAATTCAAGTCCTAAACATGTCTTAAACCAAGTCCAAAACATGTCCTAATCCAAGTCCTAAACATGTCCTAATCGAAGTCCTAAACATGTCTTAAACCAAGTCCTAAACATGTCTTAAACCAAGTCCTAAACATGTCCTAATCGAAGTCCTAAACATGTCCTAATCGAAGTCCTAAACATGTCCTAATTCAAGTCCTAAACATGTCCTAATCCAAGTCCTAAACATGTCCTAATCCAAGTCCTGATCAGGGTCTGAGGAGACCGTCTCAATGAGGACACTCTCCACATAAAATAAAATAAGATTAACTTAATTTATCCCCCGGGGGAAATTCAGGCGTTAATAGCAGCAACAGGGTCAGAGTGAAAGACAGGATTCACACAGGGTAAACATGCAGATACAATAGAATACAAATACACACACTGCCATGCTGCAGTGCTTCTCAAAGTGTGGTCCGCGGACCACTGGTGGTCCGTGAGCGCCCCCTAGTGGTCCGTGAGTATATTGGTAAAATTTCACATTTGAAATAAATAAATACATTTAAGTTTTCCGCACTCTCGCGGGAATATCTCCGCAATGGAGCGAGTTTAAGTTTAACTTTTGATTGCATGATATAAGCCCAGATAAACACCTTCATCACACATGTGGCCGCTTGTTTGTACCATTTTCAGGCGATTTGTAAAAAACAATGTTTTTGGATATTTGTGAAGTTAGGTGGTCCGCGAGTGTTTTTTTATTGGTTAAGTCCTTGGTATGAAAAAGTTTGAGAAACACTGCTGCACAGCGTGTGTGCAGTGTGTGAATATTCACTCCTTAGTTTTCTTCTGGAACATATTGACATCACTATGTAACACTCACGCTTCTATTGGCTAGCGCTCCAACACATTGTACGTGATCTTTGTGACAGTGTTCAAACAAAGCGCTGACACAAACCCACGATAAAATATCAGTATATTTCCCTTTCTTAGAATGAAAAACAATCAAAGTGTATTAATGTATACATTTGTTGTCTACTATAACGAGATGAAGAGAATATAAATAAGTGTCTATTCAAACTCCTTTTTTGATCAGTTGACATCATTAAATTAGCTATGAACCTATTTGCTTCATGGCTCTCCTTTCCCCCCTGGCTTTGATAATGTGGTTTTGTTTCAGCGCTGCTTCTGAGGCAGTTGTATCTTCTGACTGTAGCTGATACGAGCTGTGCGTTTTTGGATATTTGTCTCTGAGATTCCCGCCCACGCCCTTGTAAACAAATATCTCCAGAACAGGCCAAAGTGAGCCAAAGCTCTCTGGATAATCAAAGGGAAGTGAAACAGGATGTGTTTTTATAATTTGAGTATTCTGAGCTTTTGAGAAACTCATGTGTGATTCTCATTGCCAAGCACTCGCCAAAAATCAGCATTTTGCAAAATAACGAAACGTTGAGCTTGCATTTCTCTTGTGCATTCATGGCTGGTATGCACGCCATTTCAGCGCGCCGGAGTCATATGATGATTGGAAATGTTGATAAAACAAGCGAATCAGGAAACAATCGTCTCATTGACCCTTCAGCTAACGATATGTTGACCTCAGGCCGCATTCTTTACGTCCACACGGCCGTACGGACATCACAGTGGGGCTCAAACGTGACCCTGTTCACCCTGAATGAGCCAGGAGGAAGGAAGGAACACACACACACACACACACACACACACACACACACACACACACACACACACACACACACACACACACACACACACACACACACACACACACACACACACACACACACACACACACACACACACCAATTCAAATTCAAAGGTTTTATTGTCATATAAGCTACAGTGTAGAAATGGCAATGCAATTATTCTGACCTGAGCTCCTCCAACAATGCAACATATATGATCAAATACAAAATAGTGCAAAAAGTCTATATACATGTAAAGAGAATATGACATGTACAAGAACAGAATATGAAATTAAATAATGTACATTAACACAACATTAAATACGGTTTATTGCGGTGATAACTATTAATATAAATTACAAGATGGCAAACAGGAATGATTATCAGTGGAAGTGATGTCTGGCCCTTAGTGGAGCCGATGGATATCTAGCTCTAGCGCCAGGGGGGGGGGGGGAAGAAAAAAGGCGTGAGCGCGATCTCCGACCGGCCCTCGGACCACATGGACGGCTTCTTTGGGGCCATTGTGGCTCTCGGCTTTGTCCAGATGGTTCACATACCTTTAGTCCTGCTCCGTGAGGAATGCTTCCCTCGGGACGCTTCCCTGACCCTGGAAACAAGGCCAAACATAAACACCCATCCCCAAAACCTCCAAGCCCCCCCCCCCCCCCTCCAATCCCTGTGAGAGCTGATAATGAGGCTGCAGCAGGAAGAAGACTTACAATGTGTCATGGGTGTTAAAAATGCAGGTTAAGGACTGCACTAATTTATCGAAAAGTGAAATATGCACGAATGCAATATCCAAATTGCAAGAAGAGACATTTTGATTAAGGTTAAATATGTGTTAAAATACATTTACAGCCTACAAATTGTTTTCTGCAGACTTAGTAAAGCATACGTTTGTACTTAAAAATCCCACTTTAATCAAGTTAATATATTTTTCATGATATTGAGAATTACGATGCAGAAGGAGGATTTTAATGAAGACTTTTAAAAACAATTTGTAATCTTTAGCCTACTAAAGTCCAAAGATACTGCTGTATTCATAGCTTTACCGAATATGGCTGTCATTACTCATGTTCTAAACTTGTCTGAACATTAAAAAAGGAACATCATTTAAAGTACTTTGCCTGAATTGATGTCCTTTTGGAGAATATTACCTTTCTTTTCCAGTCAAAATCACATTACTCATGTTTACAGAATCATGTATTTATCTGGATTATTCACGTATTTGAAAAAATAACTAATTGCAATTATTTTTGAATAATATTGCAATTGAAATAATATATTAGGGAATGAAACAGTATTCAGGTTATCATTGAAAATATATTAAAATGATAATATGGTTTTTTTAAAAGATGATTCGAACAAGGGTCTTTTATTCGTTCTGTAGAATACCGTGAATTCTCCGCAGCTCCACAACACTTCATTCAGATATGTTCACCTATTAGACCTTTACTAAATATTCCACTTTCTGCAATTTGGATACGGCATTTGTCCTTATTGCAATTTGGATAACATCGTGATTATTGTGCAGTACTTTCCAGAAGCATCTCTCTCCTCCTGAAGGATTGTGCGTGACAGATATCGTGCAAAATTAGGAGAGACAACAACGGTTTGTCACATGATATTATTAGTGTGTGTGTGTGTGTGTGTGTGTGTGTGTGTGTGTGTGTGTGTGTGTGTGTGTGTGTGTGTGTGTGTGTGTGTGTGTGTGTGTGTGTGTGTGTGTGTGTGTGTATGTGTGTGTGTGTGTGTGTGTGTGTGTGTGTGTGTGTGTGTGTGTGTGTGTGGTGTGTGTGTTGTGTGTGTGTGTGTGTGTGTGTGTGTGTGTGTGTGTGTGTGTGTGTGTGTGTGTGTGTGTGTGTGTGTGTGTGTGTGTGTGTGTGTGTGTGTGTGTGTGTGTGTGTGTGTGTGTGTGTGTGTGTGTGTGTGTGTGTGTGTGTGTGTGTGTGTGTGTGTGTGTGTGTGTATGATTATAGACTAATTACCTTGTAAAATGACGTTCCTCCCATTTAAAACACAGCAATGCCACAACTCCAATAAACAAGCATTATTCCAAACAACAAGCCTGCCGAGCACAGCCTGAACTCTCTGTTTCCAGCTGTCTTGTAAACAGCGGTCGTCATGGACGGATGATTTTGTGAACATTTAAAATGTGGGTATTTATGTTCTGCTATCTTTTGCCAGGGGAAAAAAAATCCACATACTCAACTGTAATCAAAGATAAGTGTTTATTCTGACGTGTTTGTACAGGCAGGAATTAGAGAGTTTGTTTACAGTACAACTTTCCCTCCTCCTGCTCTGATGGGGCTCAGGTTAATAACTGGGGAGTAACATGATATTTCTTTGTGTTTTCTACATCGTCTCCTTTTTTTGAGTTTACAGCCAAAAGATGACAAATGAGGGACTGAGCAGAGTGTATATTGAGAAGAGAGGGAAACATTTCGCTCTTGGCTGAGATTTCTCCGAACCAGAATAGAGACAGAAACAGCACCGAGTCGTGACATGTGAAGCTGAATTAAAAGGGTTTCTGCTGATGTCCCCTCACTGGGGCTCTCGCTGCCAGAAAGGATGAAAGCATTGTCTGAACTCGTTCTCCATGACCCTCTTTGATGACGGAGAGTAAAAACCTCTGTTCTTATATGTTGCCTCCTTGTGTTTCTCATTTCCCCTCGGTGTGTGTTGCCATTACGGCCACCACCAAACTGACCCGCCGTCTGCAGGCAGAGGGGAGGTAAAGGTATGAGGAGATGTATTTACTGTAGGTAAAGGAATAAGGAGATGTGTTTAGGTAAAGGAATAAGGAGATGTGTTTAGGTAAAGGAATAAGGAGATGTGTTTAGGTAAAGGAATAAGGAGATGTATTTAGGTAAAGGAATAAGGAGATGTGTTTAGGTAAAGGTATAAGGAGATGTGTTTAGGTAAAGGAATAAGGAGATGTATTTAGATAAAGGAATAAGGAGATGTGTTTAGATAAAGGAATAAGGAGATGTGTTTAGATAAAGGAATAAGGAGATGTATTTAGATAAAGGAATAAGGAGATGTGTTTAGGTAAAGGAATAAGGAGATGTGTTTAGGTAAAGGAATAAGGAGATGTGTTTAGGTAAAGGAATAAGGAGATGTGTTTAGGTAAAGGTATGAGGAGATGTGTTTAGGTAAAGGTATGAGGAGATGTATTTAGGTAAAGGAATAAGGAGATGTATTTAGGTAAAGGAATAAGGAGATGTATTTAGATAAATGAATAAGGAGATGTGTTTAGGTAAAGGTATGAGATGTATTTAGGTAAAGGAATAAGGAGATGTATTTAGGTAAAGGTATAAGGAGATGTGTTTAGGTAAAGGAATAAGGAGATGTGTTTAGGTAAAGGAATAAGGAGATGTGTTTAGGTAAAGGAATAAGGAGATGTATTTAGGTAAAGGAATAAGGAGATGTGTTTAGATAAAGGAATAAGGAGATGTATTTAGATAAAGGAATAAGGAGATGTGTTTAGGTAAAGGAATAAGGAGATGTGTTTAGGTAAAGGAATAAGGAGATGTGTTTAGGTAAAGGAATAAGGAGATGTATTTAGATAAATGAATAAGGAGATGTGTTTAGGTAAATGAATAAGGAGATGTATTTAGGTAAAGGAATAAGGAGATGTATTTAGGTAAAGGAATAAGGAGATGTATTTAGGTAAAGGTATAAGGAGATGTGTTTAGGTAAAGGAATAAGGAGATGTGTTTAGGTAAAGGAATAAGGAGATGTATTTAGGTAAAGGAATAAGGAGATGTATTTAGGTAAAGGTCTACGGAGATGTGTTTAGGTAAAGGAATAAGGAGATGTGTTTAGGTAAAGGAATAAGGAGATGTATTTAGGTAAAGGAATAAGGAGATGTGTTTAGGTAAAGGTAAAGGAGATGTATGTAGGTAAAGGTAAAGGAGATGTATGTAGGTAAAGGAGATGTGTTTAGGTAAAGGTAAAGGAGATGTGTTTAGGTAAAGGAATAAGGAGATGTATGTAGGTAAAGGTAAAGGAGATGTGTTTAGGTAAAGGTAAAGGAGATGTATGTAGGTAAAGGTAAAGGAGATGTATGTAGGTAAAGGAGATGTATGTAGGTAAATGAATAAGGAGATGTATTTAGGTAAAGGTAAAGGAGATGTGTTTAGGTAAAGGTAAAGGAGATGTGTTTAGGTAAAGGTAAAGGAGATGTGTTTAGGTAAAGGTAAAGGAGATGTATGTAGGTAAAGGTAAAGGAGATGTATGTAGGTAAAGGAGATGTATGTAGGTAAAGGTAAAGGAGATGTATGTAGGTAAAGGTAAAGGAGATGTATTTAGGTAAAGGTAAAGGAGATGTGTTTAGGTAAAGGTAAAGGAGATGTGTTTAGGTAAAGGTAAAGGAGATGTATGTAGGGAGATGTATGTAGGTAAAGGTAAAGGAGATGTATGTAGGTAAAGGTAAAGGAGATGTATTTAGCGCCCGGCCCCTCAGAGGGTGCTCTCAGTCAGTGTCAGGACGGTGTTTAAACCGTTTCAGTAAACAGCCCTTTCCATCCCCTGCAGCCTCATTGAAATCAGCTTCTTAACAAACACATCTCCATCCTCTTATTCCGCCGCTGACCCACTCCTCCTCCTCCCATCGCACCACCAAGCTCCCCCTGTGTGTTACCTGAGACAAGCAATTTACCTTTTTTGTTGTTTGCCTGACCTAGAGAAAACAATTTCAGAGGGGTCTTCCTGTGCTCTTAACAGCCTCCGTTTGAACAGGTAAAGGCGACTGGCGTGCCACAATGGCTTTTCTCCCTCCTGCGAGAAGATGAATTGGCGAGCTGTCAGCCGCAGACAGGCCGAGTAGCAGTGTTTCTGTAATGGGACACTGGAAGTGTCTTTGATTAATGGAAGAGCCATACTGAGCTGTTAGGGAACCTGCCGCGGCCCGGCGAGAGCGATTGAGCGGCGGATACATGCCGACAGATGTGCGAGGGAGAGGGCTTCCATACAGGCAGAGGAGGAAGGAAAGGAAAGAGGAGGTGGGGATGGAAACGGGAGTCTGTCTGGCGTGCAGCCATCTTTAACCTGAAGCCTATTTTCCCCATCTTCTTTCATCACATTGATTTAGACCTGAGTCTTGTCAATTGCTTCACTACAGACCTACTTACGTCTTTGCTTGCTTGGAGGCATTACGGGCATTTGATGATTTAAAAAATGATGTACGTCAGAAAAACACAACAATATAATGAGTGTTTAAAGAAAAGAAAGAAAGAAATACATTAATTGATCACAAGGGTATTTGAACAGATAGACAACATTAGAAGGCTGCTTTATTTGATGAAACGTGTAAATAAATTATTATACTGCTTGTTTCAGCCCATTTACTGAATATATCAACATCGAAATCCCTTTTTCCTACACTTTAGGCTTCCATTAGTTCTATTGTTTTTATCTATGTGACTAAATATTGATAAAAGTGTCTTTTTGAATCTTCTTCCATCCTACACATTGATTTAGACCTGAGTCTTGTACATTGCTTCACTTCAGCCCTAATTACATCTTTGCTTGCTCTGAGGCATTGCGGTTCATTTGATGCTTAAAAAAATAACAAATGCCAGGAAAGACATAAAAACTCAACAATATGTCTTATTTGAAGCAGTGCTTAAACTCTCCTGCTGTCTTCGGGTCAAATCTGACCGATTTACTACTTTCATCAATCATAACTTTTTAGTTTTACTTTCGATTGCATTCAGGCTTCATGATATTCTTCACAGGAGACATTTGAACATATACAATGGCTGATCACCACTTTCATTGAATTCTGGATGATTTAGTCAACTTTGTAACACCATGGTGTTCCCGGTCAAACATGACCGCCATAAAGAAAAATAATTGGTAACCATCTGGATCAGAACACACACACACACACACACACACACACACACACACACACACACACACACACACACACACACACACACACACACACACACACACACACACACACACACACACACACACACACACACACACACACACAGAGAGAACAATTTGATACATTTCCCGCTCTTATGTGCCCATCCCCCCACATGGATCACACCTGGCACTTGCAATACATGTTCAGTGTCTGTTCTTTGTATGTACTGCAGTTGTTCATGTATACCAGTAGTCTGATACAATATGTACAGTTTGAAAGGGTGTTAAATTACATTTGGTGATGATTAATGCTTTTTGTGTTAATGTAATAGCAGTTAAAACGGGACCAGTCAAATTTGACTGCGAACACCAAAGTAAGGGGGGGGGGGAAACGAATAGGAGGGTTAAAGCAGGAAACATCTACACCTTGTCAATATACTCCAAAAGCTAATCATTATTATGTTATAACAGTAATGTCTGTCTGTAAAGCAGTTTTTGGTCTCCACCCCTAAAATTGGTTTAAAATTCTCAATGCAGATTTAAAATGGGGTTCCCTCTCTGAATGATGGTGCTACAGGATTTAAAATGGGGTTCCCTCTCTGAATGATGGTGCTCCAGGATTTAAAATGGGGTTCCCTCTCTGAATGATGGTGCTACAGGATTTAAAATGGGGTTCCCTCTCTGAATGATGGTGCTTGCTACAGGATTTAAAATGGGGTTCCCTCTCTGAATGATGGTGCTACAGGATTTAAAATGGGGTTCCCTCTCTGAATGATGGTGCTTGCTACAGGATTTAAAATGGGGTTCCCTCTCTGAATGATGGTGCTACAAGATTTAAAATGGGGATCCCTCTCTGAATGATGGTGCTCCAGGATTTAAAATGGGGTTCCCTCTCTGAATGATGGTGCTACAGGATTTAAAATGGGGTTCCCTCTCTGAATGATGGTGCTACAGGATTTAAAATGGGGTTCCCTCTCTGAATGATGGTGCTACAGGATTTAAAATGGGGTTCCCTCTCTGAATGATGGTGCTACAAGATTTAAAATGGGGTTCTCTCTCTGAATGATGGTGCTACAAGATTTAAAATGGGGTTCCCTCTCTGAATGATGGTGTTCCAGGATTTAAAATGGGGTTCCCTCTCTGAATGATGGTGCTACAGGATTTAAAATGGGGTTCCCTCTCTGAATGATGGTGCTACAGGATTTAAAATGGGGTTCCCTCTCTGAATGATGGTGCTCCAGGATTTAAAATGGGGTTCCCTCTCTGAATGATGGTGCTACAGGATTTTAAATGGGGTTCCCTCTCTGAATGATGGTGCTTGCTACAGGATTTAAAATGGGGTTCCCTCTCTGAATGATGGTGCTTGCTACAGGATTTAAAATGGGGTTCCCTCTCTGAATGATGGTGCTACAGGATTTAAAATGGGGTTCCCTCTCTGAATGATGGTGCTACAGGATTTAAAATGGGGTTCCCTCTCTGAATGATGGTGCTACAGGATTTTAAATGGGGTTCCCTCTCTGAATGATGGTGCTACAAGATTTAAAATGGGGTTCCCTCTCTGAATGATGGTGCTCCAGGATTTAAAATGGGGTTCCCTCTCTGAATGATGGTGCTACAGGATTTAAAATGGGGTTCCCTCTCTGAATGATGGTGCTACAGGATTTAAAATAAGCCAGAGTTTTTCGGGGGAAAGCCTTTGCAAAGTATTCTTGATCTTAATTCGACAAACCTTTTCAGGAATGTCATGAGTCTAATGTTGAACCTGATTACAATATGTTTTGTTTGGCTGTTATCCGATGACTTTACAGGGAACGAAAGACTCTATTTGTTGTCCCACTATAAACGAAACACTCAAGAGTTGCAGACGTAATTCTCTTAAGAAAACAAATGTAAAAACTCTGGACTTTTGCACTAAGAGAAAATGACAAAATCTCAGTGGATAAATTGTTTCCACTTTAATCCCCGTTATTATTTTAAAGTAGTTTGCTGGCTCCCACATTGTAAATAGTTTACCCTTTCGCAGTTTATAGGGAAAAGTCAAAGTGAAGTATGAAAACGCAGCTGCAGCTCAGTGTCGCAGCTGGTAAATCCAACATTTTTAGCTCCTTGGAAGAAGAGGAGGAGGAGGAGGAGGAGGAGTGGTGAGTGGCTTATTACCAAACCAATGTACAATCACAGGGAAATAAGAAGCACAGGGATTTGGCCATTTCCTCTCAGCTCAGTGTTCTTATTAAGATCAAATCTCGCTCTATAATGAACACATGGACAGTGGAAGTGAGGGAGGCCGAATGAGAAAAGACAGCTTGTTCCCTCCCCTCTCCTCCCCCTCCTCACCCCTTGGCCGATTTGATTGGCATAATGAGGTGAAGGCTAGTTGGCGCAAAGCTGCTCCGGGGGGCAAATGGAGACGTTTTTATTTGTGTGTGTGTGTGTGTGTGTGCGCCTTGGCGATTCTCACCCAGGCCCCACTGCGCTATTAATTACCCGCTCTGTAACATGGCATCTGCTGAGAGGGGTGAGAGAGCGAGCTCTGCCAACACGGGCACATCTCTCTCTCTCTTTTTTTTGTCTCTGCAGACCCCAGCTGCAGTCTCGCTCGCTGCTTATTGGATTCTATCTACATGTATGATTGATTCAGCACCTGAACTGTGCTTTTCATGACAAGCAGGCCAGACAAACACACACACACACACACACACACACACACACACACACACACACACACACACACACACACACACACACACACACATGCTTTTATAGAGCAAAGCACCCCAGCTGGCAAATATTTAACCAACCATGAGGCGGGTAAGATATTGCCCGCTCTGTTCAAGGAGGCTGGAACATTTTCGGAGCAGCTGTTTGATTTGGATGTTTTTTGGAGGAGAAAGGGATGTTTTGTTTTCTTAAAGAAGTCTTCTTGTACCTCTTAAAGCCACAGGGAGCACATAAGGAAATCATAAATGTGTTTCTTAATTGATGGCAGGCCACCAATTTCTCCAACTGATTATGAACGTTTCTATTGAATCGTAACATTTGTGATATAAACGTGTGGGAGAGAAACTCCCTTTGGAGGGAACTTTGAGATATTAGCATTTTTATACACAAAACCTGTATGACACATTACGGCAGGGGTCTCAAACTCAAGGCCCGCGACTTAATTTGATGTGGCCCCGCAAGAGCTTGCAACAAATATAATACGTTTATTATACGGTTACATGCCACTTTACAGAAGCAGGTTGCCCATAAACTACATGTCCCACAATGCATCTCGTGTTGTGACATGCGCACTGAAGAGACTTGCAATTATTTGCCCTGGACTTCTGCTTTCAGACGTAGTTAATTACTAAGTTATTATCCGATAATAATCCAATACAGAGGCAATAATGTAATATAATACATTATTTTATATATATTATTATATATATATATATTATATAGTTACAACCGGCCCTTTGAGTGTAACCTTTATGCGAATGTGGCCCGCGATGAAATTGAGTTTGACACCCCTGCTTTACGGCAAAGGAAAAATCCCAAAAAGCATGATAGGGCCTCTTTAATTCATAGTTTCTCCTAAAATCTTTGAGCAGAATTTATTTTGGTAAAGCAGGTTTGACTTTAAAGTGGTGGAAAAACACGAAATATACGTTTTTTTTTCAAACAGAAATACAAGTATGTCTTAAAACATGCTGTTTCCCGTTTCACTACGGACTAATTTTTACCAATATATATATAACATCATCACAACAAAAGTTGGCATTTAAGTTTTACCAAGTTTCTAACAAATTGTGGCATTTGACCTATTTTTAGACGTATATAACAGAAGTCCACTGGTACAATTGCACACACTTTTATCCGTCCTGAAGGCAGTTTGACGTGGTTCTAAAGAGCAATAGTTTTTTTGTTTTTCTTCCACATGTTTCTTCATTGCAACTCAAAGGTCACTATCCTTTTTCCTCAGTATTTTGGATTTAAAGAGCACTTTAGGCCATTGTGGACACTATTACCAAAAATGTGCAGGACTAATTCATGATAAAATTGGATTGTTTACACTGTTGGACATTTTTATCTCTTTCCTTTGCCGCTATCAGTTAGGGATACACTCAAACACACACACCAGTTGTGCAATAAAGAACAGTTAAAGGTCTTGTTTGTTGTTTAGCTCGCCTTTCCTCCTCCTTGTCTGACCCCCCCTCACACACACACACACACACACACACACACACACACACACACACACACACACACACACACACACACACACACACACACACACACACACACACACACACACACACACACACACACACACACACAATTGTCTGGTGAGTCACAGCATTAGCAGTCATATCGATTTCTTCCTTTATGCTTTTTCTAACCAGTTGTAAAGAAAAGGTGACCCCCCCCCCCCCCTCTTAGCACCAAACCAAAGTCATTGCAGCAGTCCACTGAATAATAACACATTATTACATAATCCAGAATCATTACCTCCAAAGTAGTGTGAACATTTGCATTATGTAAGAGCTACACAGTGCACTTGTCATACTTTAATTTAGTATTATTATTATGTCAGCTGCAGGAATGAGTCCTAAAACGTCCTAAACTTCATCACGCCCAACATTAGCCAACTTTAGTTTAGCGGTGGTGACGTGAAGTCATGTGACCGTGCTGTAGTTCCTTTATAGCCCAACATTAGCCTCCTTTAGCTTAGCGGTGGTCTTGTGAAGTCATGTGACCGTGCTGTAGTTCCTTTATAGCCCAACATTAGCCACCTTTAGCTTAGCGGTGGTCTTGTGAAGTCATGTGACCGTGCTGTAGTTCCTTTATAGCCCAACATTAGCCGCCTTTAGCTTAGCGGTGGTGACGTGAAGTCATGTGACCGTGCTGTAGTTCCTTTATAGCCCAACATTAGCCGCCTTTAACTTAGCGGTGGTGACGTGAAGTCATGTGACCGTGCTGTAGTTCCTTTATAGCCCAACATTAGCCGCCTTTAGCTTAGCGGTGGTGACGTGAAGTCATGTGACCGTGCTGTAGTAACTTTATAGCCCAACATTAGCCACCTTTAGCTTAGCGGTGGTCTTGGGAAGTCATGTGACCGTGCTGTAGTTCCTTTATAGCCCAACATTAGCCGCCTTTAGCTTAGCGGTGGTGACGTGAAGTCATGTGACCGTGCTGTAGTTCCTTTATAGCCCAACATTAGCCACCTTTAGCTTAGCGGTGGCCTTGTGAAGTCATGTGACCGTGCTGTAGTTCCTTTATAGCCCAACATTAGCCACCTTTAGCTTAGCGGTGGCCTTGTGAAGTCATGTGACCGTGCTGTAGTTCCTTTATAGCCTAACGTTGGCGTTTTACTTCCAGAATCATAAAGTGGTGTTGATATATGGAGATTATCCTGCTGAACAAAACATGAAAGTATCATAAATGTGTGCTTGCTACAGAGAATATTTTCTGCAATAATCCAAAATCCAATGGAAATATCCCAGTGAGTTTTTGTCCAGGGAACCAAAGAGATGCTGAATTTCAGGTCCATGTCAAGAATCCTTTTAACCCTTTATTCGTCCTACAGAGGAAAGTATTTGATTTCACTGGAAGAGATCCTTCAACCCATTCCAAGGTGTTGCATTGAATGAGTTATCCTTCAGTTATGCATTATATTTCAAATACTACACTATCTGTCAGATCCTTCCCTCTCCGTCAGATCCTCCATTATCAGCTGACTGTAGTGCTTTGTGATGGTTTTCTATCCAGGGTCGGGGAAAGTCTGCTCTAAAGTGCAGGCAGCGACCCCGGCCTGACACCCAGACGCTACTATTTCAGTGTTGGAGCCCCGCGGCCAAAAATCTGTCAGCACATATTTTATCCTCTCGCTCACACAGTATATATTTCCTCCCTCGCTCCCTCGCTTCTTGTTAGAGCTCCTGTCTCATGGTCAACTCTCACTCTCATGTTCATAGCTGTGACACTGACACAATGCAAAGTGCTGATTGCTGCTCACAGCGTCTTAAAACGATGCAATAACAATATTATTTGCTGAGTTTGTTGTACTTGAGAGTGTTCTGCATATGGCAGCACTTGATACTCATTTTTTCATGTCATGTGCATGAACAAGAGTCAGTGTGTCAAAGAGTAGCTTTGCAGACTTTTGAAATACTATTTGTATTATGACTTCTTCAGCTTTACACACTTTTAAAGTCAACATCTGTCCATCTGTCTTCTGCTGATGCTCCTTCTGATAAAGTGCCTCAGAGTATTAAAACCTTTTCAGAGACGCACGGTTAACCTGATATATTAGCAGTGATGGATACATTTCTAAATACTTTACTTAAGTATCTTATGCAACTTTGTCCTTATTCTCCACTCCAATTTGGAGACCCATATTGTACCTTTTACTCCTCTACGTTTATTTCAAAGCCTGCATAACAAGTACTTTTGTAAGGATGACTTTCTCTTGTAATATTTTTCGATGTATTATTAAGTAGAAGTCTGAGTACTTCTTCCATCTTGGCATAGGTTATACGCAAGCACTAGCACCAATCCCCAGTTATATTTCTCTCACACACACACACACACACACACACACACACACACACACACACACACACACACACACACACACACACACATACATACACACACACACACACACACACACACACACACACGACCCTCCTCTCTGCGCTGATTCAAGGTGACAGAATTTCTTGGCACCCCCCCTCACTGGCTGCAGTCCAGCTGTCAGACTCACTGCTATAGTTTTCCCCTCTTAATAAAAACGGTGCAGAAATAAGAGCCGAGGCGACATGTTTCCCACACTAACAACTCATTTTACCTCAGATATGAGGATGCATGAAGAAACATCAGGTAAAGAATGTAACGGAGCACGCTGCGGTTACATAACACACACGCCGATGATTCCCAAATCAGGTTCAGGAAGCTCAGGGGAATATTATGAGGGGAGCGGGAATAGGAGCAATTGTCATGCTTCATTATCTTTGACTTGGCCTAGCCTGCACCAAGTCATATTTAATACACTTCTTTAACCATTAGACTTCATCCTATGAAAGGGGAAGGACCCCAGAATGAGCTTTTGTACATCATTGAGTATTATTAGGAGTAGTTTTACCAAAACATTTTAAGTGATCCATCAGTTCATATCCCATTGTGTATAATCTATAAATTAAACTATAAATAATTGGTATTTTGTATAGAGAGTATAATATGTAAAAATACTCTCAAAATCTATCATGAACTAATATTTGTGGCAGTCATTTTAAAGTAACTTAAAAACGAAAAAATGATTTAAAATAGAAAACAAATATTTAAAGAAAATAAGAAGTAATGTGCTGTAACAACGAAAACAATCACATACAATATAAAAACATAAGAAATTAAGTAAAACTGTGTAATAATATACAGTAAAGCAATATACTGTAAATAGTATGTACATAACATGCCAACTTTGGTGTGTTTTTATGTCTTATCTGTACAGAGTATCAGTTTACACACACACACACACACACACACACACACACACACACACACACACACACACACACACACACACACACACACACACACACACACACCCTCTTGTTTACTGCCCCCCCGCAGAGCTCCGGCTGGGCCTGTTTAGATGCCCGTGGGTTATTCAGCTCTTAGAAGGCGGACGTGCGCTGAATGACGGTGCAGATGGCCCAGCGCCACCTGAACCCCCCCACCACACACACACACAGACACACACACACACACACACACACACACACACACACACACACACACACACACACACACACACACACACACACACACACACACACACACACACACACACACACACACAGTTCCCGAGGTCAGGCACGTCAAAACAACCTGCCTGTGGCGATCTCAGGTGTCCGAAAAAGTCTCTGCAATTGTTTCTTATAAACACTCCGCTAGTAGGGATAGACTGTAAATACGTGTACAATATAATACACCATAATATATTTATTATATATAATGTAGTACTATGTGCCATTTTTACTTTGACGTCTGTTTCTATTTTTATTTTATGTTAATATTGGAAATTCTTTTTACTTTAATATTTTATTTCCTAATTCTTATTTTATTTTGTTATTCTTAAATGGAGCAACTGTTACAAAATCCTATTTTGCCCGAGGATAAATGAAGTACCCTTGTTCTGATATAGTCCTTCCTGCTAACTATCAGGAATTGCTTAGTGTTTTTTTGCATGGAGACAGATAAAACACACACACACACACACACACACACACACACACACACACACACACACACACACACACACACACACACACACACACACACACACACACACACACACACACACACACACACTGTCCTGCCACTATCTCTTTCTCAAAATGGGACTGTCTGCTTTTACAGTAATCAATCCCACAGGTGTTGCATAACAATTTGCGTTCTGTGTCCAAATACCAAAATAATCAACTGGTCTGCTTTCTGGATACAAACAATAAAAATCACAAGGTCCCTCCCTCTCACACACGCACATTAACCTGGAGTGTTTGCACTGAGCAGAATCATGAACGAAATGTTGACAGGCAGCCAGTTTCCTGAGATAAGCAGCATCTGTCAACATGTTTTTAAAGCTAGGCTAAATGAAATGCTCGTTGATACTATGGCCACTTGTAAATGTCTATAACTATGTAAATGTATCCTGTAAATATAATGTATGATGTCCTTTATTGTTTCATGTGGAACCTATATGCTGCAGGTCTCCCTTGAAAAAGAGATCTATGATCTCAATGGGACCAATCTGATTAAATAAAGGTTTGAAATTAAATGAAATCTGGTCAGCAGGCATTTTAGTTATGGAGCAATAGCACGTACGCACTTCATACCCTCATTATTATCAGGATTATTCATCATCTGTGTAAAGCCAAAATAGACAATTTGCAGTATATATAAGTATAAGTCGTCCAATATTTTTATTTTAAGTCAGAATTCAACGTAAAACTAAAACCAAAGTGTAGAAATACTGTATGAGGGTTTTGTCTTAATCGGGTAACAGAGGCGCTGCGCCCTCACACCACAAAGCAGATTGTACCCATTAAATGTTAAAGTCAGGCCAGAAAACAATATTTATGTTCGTCAAAAACTGTATAAGTACTCCAGAAATAGGAAAATCGTGTCTATTTGAACGGCACAGACAGCTTTGTTTTTACGGCACTCCAAATAACTCGTAATCATTCTCTAAAATTCCAAAAGACAATAAATAAACATGTTTTCTGACCTGTCACACTGACCTGCAGAGATTTAGCGAGCTGACCCGGCTAACACTGAACAACACGAGAGGGTTAAATCAACATTAACCTCACTTTGTGCCGGTAAATGCACCTTTATTTAGTATAAGACATTTCTTTGTCTTCTAAAAACGTCTGCTTTTTTCAGCATCGCTAGATCTAGATGTTTCCTCTCTTGTGGAAATGTCGTTGACTAAAAAAGCCATAATCTGCATTTGTTTTATTGTGGAATTCGGGGAAAAGCACAGTTCTGAATCAAATAAATCAACATATTTAAGTCAGTTGTATGGCTCCATTATACAGTATTGCTAAATCCCAATGTGCACTCCTTCGGTTGAAATATGTGTGACTCTTGAAGCCATTTTGGATTCTCTCGTTGCACCACAAAGACAAAACTTCTCCTCAAGGTCAAAGCGAGATCCCGTGTCGTCTAATCTCATGTGAACTCTTCCTCGCTCGCTGCTGCTATCTGCATTTAGCCGCTTTATTCTCTGAGTGCTGTTCCATCACACAGGTTGTTTTCCCCCTGCTTCTCGCGGTGAAATGCAGCTTTTATTGATGTAACAGGTGCTTAGCTCGACACTGGCAGTCAAAATAACATCTCCTCGTCTGTTTGGCTTTCAGAGTGGAAGCTAAAGTTAGACATCTTTGAGGTTCTTCTGTCACTTGATGGAAGGTGATGCCGATGCATAATGCATGAGGAGAGAGGGGAAAGACTTCGTCTGGCGGCTTTTTATAGCTCACCAAAGCTTCACACTCACACACACACACACATACACACACACACACACACACACACGTCTCACTCGATGTAACCTCTCACGGATCAAGAAAGCGGGAGCAGAGGAAAAACAGGAGTCTGGCAAAGCGGCAACATTGTCGAGAATAAAAAATAGAAAGAAACAACAAGAAATGTTGACGTGCTATTTTCAGATGGCAGGGTCTTTTGATGCAAACAGAGGCGAGGGGGGGGGGGTTCGTCTCAGAGATGGGCTTTAGCAGAAATACTTTGTACGTGTGATCTTACAAGCTCCCCTCCGTCTTTGATCCCACCGCTGCAACACTTCACTCAAAGTGTCTTTAGGTCGAAGTTAAAATGAGACAAAAGAAGTTATCACACAAGAGGGAGGGGGGTAGAGGGGGGCTGGGGATGTCACTTTATGTGCAGAAAGTGCTGGAAGAAAAGTCAAAGCAATGCAAAAAGACTCCATGACAGGTAAGAGTCCTGCAAGTTGAAGTATGTTCAGGAAAATGTAGTTTAAGTAATAAAGTACTGGTTAAGTACTTCAGTCTTTAATCACTGCCATTGTCAACTGATTGCACATATTCCCCTGATGCTCCTTAGCAATGGTCTGGAAATCAACACCTTTTGGAAAGTCCAAATTCACCAATCAGAATCCAGTATTCAACTACACGATAACAATGACATCATGTGATGAAGGTTTTTGGACTTTTCTTAGACTTTTAGTGAGATATGATTTATGAATATAATAAATATATACATCTATGGTATATCCATCTGTTTGCAATTACGTTTCCAAAGCAGGTACAGCTTGGGTTTTTAATGGGCTTCGTTGTCGTTGTTGAGCTGAGAACAAATCTCAGTTAACTGTGTTTAAAGCCACACGTTCTACACGTTAAGTGTCTTATAACTAACTTTCAGCCACTGTGTTTGTGCTGTTTGTTCGATCTTGGTATTTATTTATCTTGCAGTACCTTCTCCCTTTAGATGAAAAGTTTAAATGCAGAAGAAGAAATCTCAGTGTTTTGCCACTGCGGGTTTCTTTGATGTTTCTCCTCCACTACAGTTTTTCTGCTGCCAGATTTTGAACCGTGAGCTCCGGGTCATATTCTCCCTTCATTGTCACCTCTTACTGAATAAAAAGGAATTTGTGAAAGGGGGGAGAGCACTTCAGAGTGTGTGGAGCTGGAGCAGAGAGGTTGAAATGGCTTCCTGAGTAACGCTGAGGGTATTACAGAGTGAATCCTACCTTCTAAGCTTCGGGGGAATCCGGGTTTCTAACTGGGATTATCTTGAAGTAGTGTTTTACTGCCCAGGAAGCACAATTAAGAAGTTCCTCAGATTATTCCCCCCTCCTATTACCTGAGGATCTTCTAACCGTAGGTATGGCATCACGCTTCGGGGGTGATAATTGGTGCGAATGTAAATCTTTGATTCATATGAAGACTAAATTAAGCAGCACATAAGCAAAGCTGAGAAAAAAGTGTTTGATCTCAAAGGAAATAGATCCAACAGCTGTTTGGTTCTGAGAATGAATATGTATTTTTAAAGAGGCCCTCTTATGCTTTTTTGGGGTAATTTTTTGGTGCTTGTAAATGATCTGCAAAGGATCAAATCCAAAAATTCACCAACATAGTGACATCATTACATACCACTTGTGCTCCGATTGGCTAGTGCTCCAACACATTGTACGTGATTGGCTAAGGGGCGGGACATCTCTAAGCAGTTGACCAATCACAACAGAGCTGGCCAGCTAACCAATCAGAGCAGACTAGTTAATTAAAACATGGAAAGAGGATATTATCACCACCTAATTACATTTAAACGTTAACTTTATTCAGCACACAGTATGGCATTAGAACTGCATTGTATCAGGATGTATTATAAATGTTCTCTTTCGAGACACACAATACTATTTGAAGCACCTGTAAGCTACACGTAACGCCATTAGCTTCCCTTGCAATACATTAATTAGCTCTGTAGGTTAGGACACTTCTCTTGGGCTAACTGAGACATGACTGATTGGATTTTAATGAAAGTTGCAGATATCATTAATCTAACCACCTGCCTGCTGTCAGAACGGCTCATTATCATGTTTGCACTGATCAGATTTATGAGAGAGAAATGATGTATCTCACTACTACGAAAGGTTGGCATCAATTACAGGTGACATACTGTATATCTGCTCATTAGCACAGCTTAATAATAGCTTGCAGCAACTGTAAATGAGTGTGGCTCACCTGAAGTAAGTCCATCAAACCTAAAATAACACATTTAACAGTGTACAAAGAGGGCACAGTTAAAAGATGATATACAAAGAGAAAAATACTCTAGATTTAACAAAAGAATGGTCCAGAAATGAGTCCTAGCCCCTCCTGTTCCCTCGTCTGGAAGTCAACGGTTTTCCGAATATGTTTTGGGTTATATGCTTGAAATAAAGTTTAACATATTTTTGTAAAAACAAGTGTCTAAATGAGACAACTAAACGTCATCACCCCAACATTAGCCGCCTTTAGCTTAGCGGTGCTGACGTGAAGTCATGTGACCGTGCTGTAGTTCCTTTATAGCCCAACATTAGCCATCTTTAGCTTAGCGGTGGTGACGTGAAGTCATGTGACCGTGCTGTAGTTCCTTTATAGCCCAACATTAGCCACCTTTAGCTTAGCGGTGGTGACGTGAAGTCATGTGACCGTGCTGTAGTTCCTTTATAGCCCAACATTAGCCGCCGTTAGCTTAGCAGTGGTGATGTGAAGTCATGTGACCGTGCTGTAGTTCCTTTATAGCCCAACATTAGCCACCTTTAGCTTAGCGGTGGTGACGTGAAGTCATGTGACCGTGCTATAGTTCCTTTATAGCCCAACATTAGCCACCTTTAGCTTAGCGGTGGTGACGTGAAGTCATGTGACCGTGCTGTAGTTCCTTTATAGCCTCAGTGGTGTTAATAATGTGGAGATTAACCTGCTTAACAGAACATTCGAGTATCAGGAAGGTGTGTTTGCCACAAAGATTATTTTCTGCATTGTTCGGAAATCAAATGAAAAAAATCCCATTGGCTTTTAGTCTATACAGCCCTTGCGATGCTATCTTCTGGGTTAGCCTTCAAAAATCCGTCCTCCCCGGCCCGGCTCCACTCAATAGCATTTCGCTCGTGTCTATGCTCCTGATTGGCAAGCAAGTAAAACATGTTTACTGTTATTATTCAATGTAATATAGCTTCTTCTTTTTTTTATTCTGTCTGTCGAGACACCCTCAGGGCAAATTTCAGGGTGGCGGTGTCGGTGATATAATAAATAACACAGTGAGAATGAAAGGCAGTCTGTCTCTCTCTCTCTCTCTCTCTCTCTCCATCCTTCTGTCTCTTTCCCTCTCGCCCTGCTACTCATCTATGCTCAACACGAGTGCCTCGGCGTTCGTGTGTGTGGCTTGAATTTATATGAACGTCTCCCTGCCGGGGGCCAGCGGGGACCGAGTCATTGATATGTGCAGGAGGACTTGGGATAAACAGCCCACGCAGACCGGTGTTTCGCCAGCCTGCCTGATACATTTTGATTGAGCAAAGGCAGAGGGGCGAGGGAGGGCGAAATGGAATTGGGGGGAGGCTTAAAAGCAGGGATAAAATGACAGAAAGGG
The DNA here is from genome assembly GCF_902827175.1 of Gymnodraco acuticeps. NCBI lineage: Eukaryota > Metazoa > Chordata > Actinopteri > Perciformes > Bathydraconidae > Gymnodraco > Gymnodraco acuticeps. The sequence continues at coordinate 16,670 of NW_022990872.1, read as the reverse complement.
AGCATTTTTTCTCTCTGGGCTGCCACAAAATGGACCCATGTAAACGGTGAGAACCACACACGGATAATACAGTATGTGTGTGTGTGTCACTGAGCTAAAACAAACAAATGAGGTGCCAGGATTTCTGACATTTATTGTGGGGGTTTTGTACCTCTTGACATGGGCTGGTGTAGAGTGGCACAGGGAGGATGTATTTTTGTAGTGTATGGACAATATGGTTAGGATCTTTTTGCAAACAAACGTTTACGATTTATTCAGGAGGATAATCTCTAATCTATAAAGGAACTACAGCTCGGTCACATGACTTCACGTCACCACCGCTGAGCTAAAGGTGGCTAATGTTGGGCTATAAAGGAACTACAGCTCGGTCACATGACTTCACGTCACCACCGCTAAGCTAAAGGCGGCTAATGTTGGGCTATAAAGGAACTACAGCTCGGTCACATGACTTCACGTCTCCACCGCTAAGCTAAAGGTGGCTAATGTTGGGCTATAAAGGAACTACAGCACGGTCACATGACTTCACGTCTCCATCGCTAAGCTAAAGGTGGCTAATGTTGGGCTATAAAGGAACTACAGCACGGTCACATGACTTCACGTCTCCACCGCTAAGCTAAAGGTGGCTAATGTTGGGCTATAAAGGAACTACAGCTCGGTCACATGACTTCACGTCTCCACCGCTAAGCTAAAGGTGGCTAATGTTGGGCTATAAAGGAACTACAGCTCAGTCACATGACTTCACGTCACCACCGCTAAGCTAAAGGTGGCTAATGTTGGGTGTCATTTAGACACTTGTTAGAAACCGCCATTTTTGTATTCACCGGAATGGTATTTACTGACGTGTTTCATGTCGTAGAACAAAACGTTAAAATATCTTCAGCTTGTGAAGACCTTAATTCAGGCTTTTATCCAAAAACACATTCGAAAACGATTGACTTTCAGTTCAGGGAACAGGAAGTGCTTAAATGTCATTTCCGGGTATATTTAATTACACCGAAAGTGTCACTGAATCACCTCCAGCATCATTTTGCTTTTATTCACCATCACATGGAGTTTTGTGTCATTTTTTACCCCCCACAGGTGCTTTTATCCCTAAATGGATGCACCATCAGTTGGGCTCTTACCTCTAGCGTGCATTATCCCATTTTTAAAACTCTTTTTTTTATTGACTTGTGTTTTCAGTGCAATGCATATTGATCTGTTCGCTATCACGTTACATGCTCTATTACTGCCTCTGTGCAATTAAATGCCGGCTGATTGTTGCCAGCTCCTGTCTTATTCACATTGTTTCCCATCTGTACCCTGCATGTGTATTGGAAGGAGTATGCATACTTAACTAAACACAAATTAAAAAGGACGGTTTGTTAATGATCAGGTCTGTGTTTTGTGTGTCGGTGACCTCATAATTTATAACTGCGTTAGTATTTTGGCCAAATAAGACCCACAATCTGACGATGAGTAAAATAATATCATATTTTTGAACATTAGAGCAAGGAAACATGTCACAGTGGACGCACAAAATACACGTATTAAACTGAAATGTAACATATGTCCTCCTAAAGTCCACCGAGCTTCAACTTGGGGCTATTTAAAGAAATCTAACATAAATTGCAGTTAGGGTCAGAATAGCTTCACATGTGTTGGTCTATTATGCTAAGCTTATAGCGCAGGACAGATATAAACAGGATTGCTTTAACATGTCTTTTGATCCTCACCAAATCTCTTAGATGCTTCCAATCCCTCCGCTACTTAGGTCCAATCTCTATTCAGCAATCCCCAATTATCAGCTCTGTTTCTTCTGACCAACAGAACTAATGAACACACACACACACACACACAAACAGACACAAACACACAGACAGACAGACACACACACAGACACACACACACACACACACACACACACACACACACACACACCACACACACACACACACACACACACACAGATACACACACACACACAGACACACGCACAAACAGACACACACACACACACACACACACACACAGACACACACATGCACACGCACACACACACACACAGACACACACACGCACAAACAGACACACACACACACACACAGATACACAGACACACACACGCACAAACAGACACACACACACACACACACATACACACGCACACACACACACATACACACGCACACACACACACACACACACGCACAAACAGACACACACACACACACACACACACACACAGATACACAGATACACACGCACACACACACACACGCACAAACAGACACACACATACACACACACGCACAAACAGACACACACACATACACACACACACACACACACATACACACGCACACACACACACAGACACACACACACACACAGACACACACACGCACAAACAGACACACACACACACACAGACAGACACACACACACACACAGATACACACACACACGCACACACAGATACACAGATACACACACACAGACACACAGATACACACGCACAAACAGACACACAGACACACACACACACAGAGACACACACACACAGACAGACACACAGACACACACACACACACAGACACACACACGCACAAACAGACACACAGACACACACACACACAAACACACACAGACACACACACACGCACAAATACACACTGACACACACATAGACACACACACACAGACACACACACGCACAAACAGACACACACACACAGACACACACACACACACACACAGACACACACACACACACGCACAAATACACACATACACACACACAGAGACACACACACACAGACACACACACACACACATACAGACAGAGACACACACACACACACACACACACATACAGACACACACACATACAGACACACACACACACACATACACACACACACACACACACACACATACAGACACACACACATACAGACACACACACATACATACACACACACACACACACACACACACACACATACAGACACACACACATACAGACACACACACATACAGACACACACACACACATACAGACACAGACACACACACATACAGACACACACATATACAGACACACACACACATACAGACACAGACACACACACACACACACACACACACACACACACACACACACACACACACACATACAGACACAGACACACACACACACACACACACACACACACACACACACACACAATCACAGACATCTTAACTTCAATTTACCACCTCTTATCAATTGTCTCCCTTTATCTGTTAGTGTTTTCTTCTCTCCATCTTAACCTCTCTCTCTCTGCAAAGCTTTTATTTACGAACATCGTTTCGGGTTGTTTTATGGCTCCCCTCACAAACAGAGAGCATGGAGAAGGGGAAAATGAAAAAGATGAGAGGATAGACGAGGAGAGAGCAGGGCACTCAAGGCTGCTGAGGGATAAATAGAATGTAGGCAGGCAATGAGAATTAAGTGCAAGTCATCAAAGCATGGCTCTGCACGGCTGTTTGCTTGTTTGTCAAGTATGAAACGGAGATGTGTGAGCTAAAGGAGTCATTTGATGAGTAGTAGGAATCTGTATGAGTCAAAGCCATAAAAGCACCACACAGACCTTGAGTTATTCTTCTATTGTAGCTTTCCGTATCACTATATCACTTTCTTTTGACTTTTTTACCTGAGTAGTAGAGCAGGTGAGAAGCCTGGGACTTTATTTCTCCGAATGCAGCGCTAGTTATGATATACGGCCACAAAGGTCCAGCGGCAAATTGTAATAAAAAAAAAAGTTCAGAACTGCACGAGGCAAGCTGTTATGGCTCAATGTAATCGGCTCACATTTCAAACACACACGGGCACACACACACCCCTCGGTTGGGCTTTAACGAGGAAACACACCGCACGAGGTGATCAGCATATGTTTTGTTGACATAAATTTAACATTTATTGCAGTTGTCAAAAGTGACTGTTGGACAAAGTCGATTATTAACTGAGTAAATGGCCTGAGAGAGTTTTATGTGAACTTCCTTAATGGCTGCAGTCAGTCTGTTTCAAATCACCCTCCCACACACACATACACACACACACACACACACACACACACACACACACACACACACACACACACACACACACACACATCTCATCATTTATTTCAGAAGCATAGCATGAAAGCAGACAGTTATGATTTGTGTGTGTGTGAGGAGAGGTAGGATAATATGTTTAGGTATCCTTTGGCATATCATTACATTTTATTGGATCTGATAACAGTAGATATATTAATATTATTATTAGCACTGCTAAAGGCACACAAATCATTCTTAGGTGTACAGAATATCCCTCACTTTTTTGTACTTTCTACAATTGCATACATTTTGAATTTGAGTTGGGCCTTCAGGTTATTGTAGGCGGAGATTCGTCTGTTTATGGTGCTTTTATCGATTGCCATCAACCCAAATAAGTGAATTTGGATAGCTTTTTTGGGGCGTTGACCTTGGCTGATTGCAGCTCAGAATCTGCTTTGTCTTTGTTGCTGCTTTTAGCCATTGTCACCAGAAGGAATTGGACCATTTTGCTGCTTTATTCATCACAAGTTTGGCATGAATCTGGAAGCCAAGTATGCCAAATATAAGCCACTCAGAACCGTCTTAGAAGGGCTTTGTACCACTGCAATACAATTTAGACATGTTTTTCATAAAGAAACTGTACTTGAAACCTACTTTAGAAAAGAAGCTCCACACACTCTTGCCTAAATACAGTTGAATGCCAAAAAGAAAGGCGTCATTAGCGTTTCAATAGGAGAAGCTCAGTCCTAAAGCCTCCCTCTAACAGACTGAATTGCTGGAACAGGTGCTGTAACCATTCTGTTGAACATCAAGTAATGCGCTGTTTCACTAGTGCTAGCTATTGCCCTTAGAATCAACACACTGTCAGCAAGGGACACACAAACACACACAAACACACACACAAACACACCGCACTTTGCTCATCAACACTACATTTACGGTGAGAATACATGGCGGTGCTTCCACTTGTATTGGCCTTAATAAGTCCATCCATACCTTATCAGCGCTCTGTCTGGGGGCCACAATGGTCAGATTGAGGAGGGACACAAAAGGCCTTTGAAGGGCTTTGTGCTCTGTGTGTGTCGTGGTTTACCGCTCGTGTGTGTGTGTGTTTTCCCCTCATCGGATTGGAAAAGTGTGTGTACATCACCTGTGAACCTTAAAGGAAAAACCTGGCTCCATTCCTTTGTCCAATCTGTTGTTTGTTGTGGGAATTCCTGTCATTCATGGGAATAAATGGTCAAATATACAAGTAATGGAGCACCAGAATGCAAAGCTCTTGTATTAATATGATATATTGAGTATAACCAACATGGATGTATAAAGAGAACTGGTTATAGTGTTGGGAAACCCCATTCGTTCGTATGAAGGATGCTTAGTGGTGCTTGAAGCCAAAACAACCGGACTCGTCTTAAGAACAAAGGTATCGTGGGCCATTAAGGAAACCCCTTCCTGGTTCGCTTGATACCCAAAAGCAACATTTGGCGTTGTGAAATAAGGCATCGTTTTCATCTTGAATATCGTCTTTGCTGGTTTTTACGGATCTGAATGGTAGTAATCTTTGAGTGTACCCTCTAATCAGAATCTGAATCAGAAACAGGTTTATTACCAGGTAGGTTCGCACATACTAGGAATTTGACTTGATGTCATGGTGCATACATAAAATATAAAAAACAAGAAATCTAATATAAAACACAAAATCTTTTACACCGTAATAAAATACAGTTAAATAGCAATACAATAAAATTAAATAAAGCAGTAATTTACATGGAAATAGAATGCTATGAATGTATTTTTGCATATTGTGAAATCAGAATATGTGCAGAAAGGAGTATGGCCTTGTGTGCATTAATGTAATGTATGTAAGTCAGTAAATCCATATTACCGATGATTATATATCCAATTTCTCAATATTTTGTAAAAGCATAATCAGTCAACCCTGCAATATCGTCAACATATAGAGGTATTTGGACAATAATCTTGAGATGATTGATTTTCTATATGTGTTGAACCTGATTTCTGTTCTGGTGAAGGAAAGTTGTTCTTGTGAAACACTGTAGTAGGGAGTGTAAATCTCTCTTTTAAAGTACATCCTTATAGAACTCCTGGACTGAATCTAGCATTCCAGATAGTGTGACAGTATTGTTTCCTGTCTCACTTTTCTCATTTCTGTCTCTTTGTGTCTCCTTCGTTACTTTTTGTTGTCTTTTCGCCTCCCGTCCTCTTCCTTCTGGGCATTTGGCATTTATAGGGCCTTTTAATCACTCACTGCTTGCCAAAGGGATGTCATTCTGCCTTTTCACTTCCCGGCGTCTCTCCACAAATTCGACCCATCGCAACGCCTTTCATGACTTCTTCATCTCTACAACTCTCCCTGACAGGTTTTTCAAGGATGTTTTGCAAGCAATTATTAGTCAAACCAGACTTCATTAACATCGCCACAAGACCCCGCTATAATCTCTCTCTGTCTGCCTCCAATACTCGCTCTCGCTGCCCCTCTCTCGAGAGAGCCGTAAATCAATTTGCATTCGACATCTGACATCAATCAGTCATGTTTTGAGAGAGTGGCAGCACCTCCTCCTCTGAGGCTCTGTTGAGAGACGCTAAGATGGATGGCTGTCATCTCGCCCAAGTCGTGCAGATCTCTTATCAAGGGCATTGTTTCCCCAAGAACACACTCGGCTGATTCGTCGAGGGAGACTTTAAAAATCCCTCTGTTTGCCGTTACCATGCGTTACCAACTGAGTATAGATCTGTGCACGTGTCCTGGGAACATTTAAGGCACGTTTTGCAGCTTTGCATTAAGGTGAACATAAAGTGAAGACATTACAGTTTGAAGAGATCCTTACAATCTGAATAGTTCATTGATCTCAGGGAAAATTGATAAAATATGTTTTATGAAGAAAAAATAAAGTAAATTAAACATAAGAAATGTCGTACATTTTAAATAAATAAAATATACATTTAATTCCACAGATGGAAATTAGCTATTAGCTATAATCTGGCATATTGCATCTCTTGTCTTTGCTGAGATTAATGTTTTTGTATGCATGGTCCTTCTATAAATAAATACAAATATAACAATAACATTTAATATATTATACAATTTATAAAAAATATAATGGAATAAGATATTCAAATATAAGTTTTGTAAAGTAAAAATGTCCAAATGTCTTAAATATATTGTATTCTGCCGGCATTACGTAGAAGGTCTTCTTTTCATTTGTATTACTGATTGGTTATTTTGCTTCACTGTGAGAGAGAGCAACAATTGTGTGACGATAAAAATGTGGAAAAACAGCCCCAGCTGGACACACGTTGCAATGGAGGCTGTGTGAACCTCTCTCGAGGCGAAGTATATGAAGTTTCTCCAGAGGCTCTGTGGCAGTTGTTTGTCAAATCGTGTCACCTTAATTGCTTCGGAGCACTTTCAGATATCTCTCAAGAATAATATGCTTTGCTCCGAGCCGAGGGGTCTTTGAGGATTTGGTAACACAGAGAGAGTCTTCTGTTGTCAGACGTTATTTAGTTACTAACCTGCGAGGCCTTTCCCACATAATCAAATATTGAACCTTTAGTCCCGTCTGACCTTGTGCTCTGAAACCACGTTACGGCCTAATGACTGTCTGTTTGAGGAAAAGACAATTCATTGCAGGTCAGATTTAGCTTCAAGCCACACACCACCTTAAAGAGGCCCTATTATTGTTGGTGGGGGTTTATATCAGTTTGTGTGCATGTAAAGCTTTTTGAACATTAAAGCATGGAGACATGTCACTGTAGAGACACTACATACTGATATACACCTGAACACTAGCAGGAGAGGACTCTTTAAAGTAGAGACACTACATACTGATATACACCTGAACATCAGCAGGAGAGGACTCTTTAAAGTAGAGACACTACATACTGATATACACCTGAACAACAGCAGGAGAGGACTCTTTAAAGTAGAGACACTACATACTGATATACACCTGAACATCAGCAGGAGAGGACTCTTTAAAGTAGAGACACTACATACTGATATACACCTGAACACTAGCAGGAGAGGACTCTTTAAAGTAGAGACACTACATACTGATATACACCTGAACATCAGCAGGAGAGGACTCTTTAAAGTAGAGACACCACATACTGATATACACCTGAACACTAGCAGGAGAGGACTCTTTAAAGTAGAGACACTACATACTGATATACACCTGAACATCAGCAGGAGAGGACTCTTTAAAGTAGAGACACCACATACTGATATACACCTGAACACCAGCAGGAGAGGACTCTTTAAAGTAGAGACACTACATACTGATATACACCTGAACATCAGCAGGAGAGGACTCTTTAAAGTAGAGACACTACATACTGATATACACCTGAACATCAGCAGGAGAGGACTCTTTAAAATAGAGACACTACATACTGATATACACCTGAACATCAGCAGGAGAGGACTCTTTAAAGTAGAGACACTACATACTGATATACACCTGAACATCAGCAGGAGAGGACTCTTTAAAGTAGAGACACTACATACTGATATACACCTGAACATCAGCAGGAGAGGACTCTTTAAAGTAGAGACACTACATACTGATATACACCTGAACAACAGCAGGAGAGGACTCTTTAAAGTAGAGACACTACATACTGATATACACCTGAACATCAGCAGGAGAGGACTCTTTAAAGTAGAGACACTACATACTGATATACACCTGAACATCAGCAGGAGAGGACTCTTTAAAGTAGAGACACTACATACTGATATACACCTGCACAACAGCAGGAGAGGACTCTTTAAAGTAGAGACACTACATACTGATATACACCTGAACATCAGCAGGAGAGGACTCTTTAAAGTAGAGACACTACATACTGATATACACCTGAACATCAGCAGGAGAGGACTCTTTAAAGGAGATACACTACATACTGATATACACCTGAACATCAGCAGGAGAGGACTCTTTAAAGTAGAGACACTACATACTGATATACACCTGAACATCAGCAGGAGAGGACTCTTTAAAGTAGAGACACTACATACTGATATACACCTGAACATCAGCAGGAGAGGACTCTTTAAAGTAGAGACACTACATACTGATATACACCTGAACATCAGCAGGAGAGGACTCTTTAAAGTAGAGACACTACATACTGATATACACCTGAACATCAGCAGGAGAGGACTCTTTAAAGTAGAGACACTACATACTGATATACACCTGAACATCAGCAGGAGAGGACTCTTTAAAGTAGAGACACTACATACTGATATACACCTGAACATCAGCAGGAGAGGACTCTTTAAAGTAGAGACACTACATACTGATATACACCTGAACAACAGCAGGAGAGGACTCTTTAAAGTAGAGACACTACATACTGATATACACCTGAACATCAGCAGGAGAGGACTCTTTAAAGTAGAGACACTACATACTGATATACACCTGAACATCAGCAGGAGAGGACTCTTTAAAGTAGAGACACTATATACTGATATACACCTGAACATCAGCAGGAGAGGACTCTTTAAAGTAGAGACACTACATACTGATATACACCTGAACATCAGCAGGAGAGGACTCTTTAAAGTAGAGACACTACATACTGATATACACCTGAACATCAGCAGGAGAGGACTCTTTAAAGTAGAGACACTACATACTGATATACACCTGAACATCAGCAGGAGAGGACTCTTTAAAGTAGAGACACTACATACTGATATACACCTGAACATCAGCAGGAGAGGACTCTTTAAAGTAGAGACACTACATACTGATATACACCTGAACATCAGCAGGAGAGGACTCTTTAAAGTAGAGACACTACATACTGATATACACCTGAACATCAGCAGGAGAGGACTCTTTAAAGTAGAGACACTACATACTGATATACACCTGAACAACAGCAGGAGAGGACTCTTTAAAGTAGAGACACTACATACTGATATACACCTGAACATCAGCAGGAGAGGACTCTTTAAAGTAGAGACACTACATACTGATATACACCTGAACATCAGCAGGAGAGGACTCTTTAAAGTAGAGACACTATATACTGATATACACCTGAACATCAGCAGGAGAGGACTCTTTAAAGTAGAGACACTACATACTGATATACACCTGAACATCAGCAGGAGAGGACTCTTTAAAGTAGAGACACTACATACTGATATACCCTGAACATCAGCAGGAGAGGACTCTTTAAAGTAGAGACACTACATACTGATATACACCTGAACATCAGCAGGAGAGGACTCTTTAAAGTAGAGACACTACATACTGATATACACCTGAACATCAGCAGGAGAGGACTCTTTAAAGTAGAGACACTACATACTGATATACACCTGAACACTAGCAGGAGAGGACTCTTTAAAGTAGAGGACACTACATACTGATATGAACCTGAACACTCAGCAGGAAGGACTCTCTAAAGTAGAGACACTACCTACTGATATACACCTGAACATCAGCAGGAGAGGACTCTTTAAAGTAGAGACACTACATACTGATATACACCTGAACATCAGCAGGAGAGGACTCTTTAAAGTAGAGACACTACATACTGATATACACCTGAACATCAGCAGGAGAGGACTCTTTAAAGTAGAGACACTACATACTGATATACACCTGAACATCAGCAGGAGAGGACTCTTTAAAGTAGAGACACTACATACTGATATACACCTGAACATCAGCAGGAGAGGACTCTTTAAAGTAGAGACACTGCATACTGATATACACCTGAACATCAGCAGGAGAGGACTCTTTAAAGTAGAGACACTACATACTGATATACACCTGAACATCTGCAGGAGAGGACTCTTTAAAGTAGAGACACTACATACTGATATACACCTGAACATCAGCAGGAGAGGACTCTTTAAAGTAGAGACACTACATACTGATATACACCTGAACATCAGCAGGAGAGGACTCTTTAAAGTAGAGACACTACATACTGATATACACCTGAACATCAGCAGGAGAGGACTCTTTAAAGTAGAGACACTACATACTGATATACACCTGAACATCTGCAGGAGAGGACTCTTTAAAGTAGAGACACTACATACTGATATACACCTGAACATCAGCAGGAGAGGACTCTTTAAAGTAGAGACACTACATACTGATATACACCTGAACATCTGCAGGAGAGGACTCTTTAAAGTAGAGACACTACATACTGATGTACACCTGAACATCTGCAGGAGAGGACTCTTTAAAGTAGAGACACTACATACTGATATACACCTGAACATCAGCAGGAGAGGACTCTTTAAAGTAGAGACACTACATACTGATATACACCTGAACATCAGCAGGAGAGGACTCTTTAAAGTAGAGACAATACATACTGATATCCACCTGAACATCTGCAGGAGAGGACTCTTTAAAGTAGAGACACTACATACTGATATACACCTGAACATCTGCAGGAGAGGACTATTTAAAGTAGAGACACTACATACTGATATACACCTGAACATCAGCAGGAGAGGACTCTTTAAAGTAGAGACACTACATACTGATATACACCTGAACATCTGCAGGAGAGGACTCTTTAAAGTAGAGACACTACATACTGATATACACCTGAACAACAGCAGGAGAGGACTCTTTAAAGTAGAGACACTACATACTGATATACACCTGAACATCTGCAGGAGAGGACTCTTTAAAGTAGAGACACTACATACTGATATACACCTGAACAACAGCAGGAGAGGACTCTTTAAAGTAGAGACACTACATACTGATATACACCTGAACATCAACAGAATATGGCCCGTTTTATTAAAATTGCTTTGTGTCTTTATGAAGAACTCATATTAACCTCAAAGAAAGTCAATTTGTTAGGAACACAAGCATCATGCATTATTTCAGTCAAGAAAGTAACATGTTTATTTAAAAAAGGTCATGGACTAAAAGCTTTTCTGCGACATTGAAGGAAAAAAACCTCTTTCATATTGTTGTTTGTTTTGTCAAGGGTTATGTCAAGGTAATGCTTATGGTTTGGTTTCCCATTAAGGTAAAAGAGAAAGTGAAGCTTGAAGGGTACATGAGTGTTTTGGGATTTAAAGAAGAGATAGATCACGATTACTTATTTAATGAAGTGTGAAAATGATTTAAAACGTCTTCCAGGAGGATCTTGCTTTATCTTACACCACTGTTATCTGAGTGTCTGATAGAAACGAGGTCATTCATATAATAAGGTTATGCACACTATTGTACCTGCTGAAAACAGACGGTAACATGTTTCCCTGCTCTCTGTCTACAGGAAGATGCACAGTGGAATGAAGACCTACGGCTGTGAGTTGTGTGGAAAGAGTTTCCTGGACAGCCTCCGTCTCCGGATGCATTTGCTGTCTCATTCAGGTGAGGAAATCAAACGCACCCAAAACCCTAAAACCACACTACGATCACTGTCGAGCTACGCCTGTTTGGTTTCCTGCTGATTGTAGGCAGTGGTGGAAAGTGAATGTACTCAAGTATTACTTTAAATTAATGGACAACTTGCTTTCACACATCCTGCTGTAAACATAATAGTTTTAAGGGTGTGAAACACCCCGTTTCTGTGATTTCTGGATTAAAAACTGCTCTGAGAAACTTCACCAAAGAGGTGCCTGCACATCGTCATGCTGTCAGCCAACACCTCGGTAACATTAGAGGTCTGAACACACACATACACACACACACACACACACACACACACACACACACACACACACACACACACACACACACACACACACACACACACACACACACACCAGCAGTCCCTACTTAGCGCAGCACTGTTTTTAATGGCATGGTCGTCTTTTATAGGCAGCAAAGAGCTCCTCATTTCTAAAGCACTGAGTGCAGATGGTTTATTGAGACACTGTAAAAGCCATGGGACCTCTAAGGGAACCCCCTCACACACACACACACACACACACACACACACACACACACACACACACACACACACACACACACACACACACACACACACACACACACACACACACACAAAACCCCAAATCCATGTGTTGAAGTCGGCCCAGGGTTCCCAATGGGACACAGTTAGTGGTGTGAATTGTTTACTTGGCACTATCGGAATAAAACATTTGAATATTTCTTTATTTATTCCCGGGGGGGAAAGGGGTTTGTTAATTGTTCCCTCAATTTAGAGTAAAATAACAAATTATATTAATATAAAAAAAGGGCAATAAGAGAAAACATGTAATGAACAAAAAATGATTTATTTTCACATCAGAATCAAAGTAAATATGTGTAAAATATGTTTATTATAATATATGCAGCCGTGCATAAGTATTTTTCAATATCAACTCCTGTCATTCTGCAGAAACGATAATTGCCAGCATTCATGTCTTAGCAGAAGCTTAAACAATGCCCGCTGACCCCCCCGCCATGTTGTGATAAAGGCGAACGACAGATTCCCGCTGTGCCGGAGACACACAGTGCAGCGTGGTAGAAACAAAACGTTACACATTACACCCCGTCTTCACAGTCCCTGCTGCAAACACACACACACAAACACACACACACACACACACACACACACACACACACACACACACACACACACACACACACACACACACACACACAGTACATAAAGTACATTTATATGACTGATTAATCAGTTCATTTTCAAATAAGTTCCGTCACTTGAAGTTAAAAACATTTTCTAACAAATCTGAGTTTTAAAAAATTACTTTTATTTACATAACAAGCTTGAAATATACCGTTCATATGTCGCCTTATGATAAGCAATCTGAGGCTTCTGTTTTAAGGAATGAGCTGCCAACTAAATAAATGAAACCCTCTGGAGAGCTGGGATGAAGGTTGTTTGTTCCTTAAAGAATCATTTACCTACATTTGATTTGGCTAACTTCTAACTTAACCTATAAGGCACTGTACCTCTAGTGAGGTCTATATTTGTCTGCATGTGGCCCTCAGTGCAAACAGTTTGGACACCTCTGGTTCAGTTGTTTAGAGGTGAGAGATTTGGACCACAAGTGGTACAGGAACATGGATTAAAAGAAGAGATATGACCTTTTATAATAAAGTGTTCAAATGATTTCAAACATACAGTAAATACAGTCTTCCCTCTTGCACCACATCGTTATCCAGCAGAAAGTAGGTCATTTATTGAACACCTCACAATTTGCACCCATTCCCATGAGGTGAAAACTTTGCTGATAGGAGATCAAATGGAAACACACACACACACACACACACACACACACACACACACACACACACACACACACACACACACACACGCGCACACACACTCACTCGAGGAAGAACCACACACTCCACCTTGAGAGCGGCAGTGGAGCGGAAGATGTGGGCAGAGTATTTTTAGCAACAGCGGCACAAACTTTTCTTTCTCTGCTGTGTGTGTGTGTGTGTGTGTGTGTGTGTGCGCTCCACATCAACCCGCACTGTTACACACACATCGTGTTGATTCATCGAGCTTTGGTCTGAACGCTTTTAGTGAAAGGCGAGACAGGCTTCTGTGAGACGGGCGACGGTTAGGGAAGAGACGCCGCCGAGCCTCAGCTCCTTTCATTCTCCTCGTTTGTCTTTTTCTGTGTCTTTTTTCTATTTTTCCACCTCCACCGTTTGACTTTCAAGGCTGTTCTGGGTCTCGTCTCTCTGTAATGATGACACTTCACCGAGTCCCAAAACCCTCAACCTCCTCCCCCCCTTCCTCCCCTTTCCTTCCTCTTCTTCCTCCTACACCGACGCCGCCATCATCCTTCAGCTTGCGTCAGAAAAGGGGCACATTGTGTCGAACCAAACAGAAGAATATAGCGTTTAACTTTCTCATATTTCCTGCTTCCACCATTTGACTTTCTAGACTTTTCTACGTCTTTCATCATGTGGGAGAGAAACCTCGGAGGGAACACAGGAATGTTAGCCTCTGCAGACCATTTACATGCACTAAAACCTATATATTACACTATAGCACGTGTCAAACTCAAGGCCCGGGGGCCAAATCAGGCCCTTGGTGGATTTAATTTCGGCCCGCAGGATAATTTCTAATTCCTATTAGACCTGGCCCTCCGGTATATTGCACGCACACCTTCACTCCATCCTGAGGGTCTCCTCCGCTCAGAGCCTGAGCCCAAACATTGATGACCTTGCACCCAAGGTGAGACGCCAAGTATCTGAGCTAGCATCACAGAGCAGCACACTGAGTTCAATGGATGCTTCCTTCTGCACTTTCTCTCAGGACAACAGGGCATGTTTGGTTTTCTCTTTGAGGGGAATAGTTTTGTTGAAGCTGTTGTTGGCCTGTGGGAAAATGTACTCATAAGAAATTAATGCAGCTGATTATTTAATGTTGTTTTTATAGGCAATCATTTAAGCTTTGTTAGTTCCAGGTTTAATATGTGCAATAAGTTCATTTCAATACGTTCTGCAATAAACATTGAACCAGTCCGGCCCTCCACTAGTACCCATTTCTTAATTTTGGCCCACTGTGTATTTGAGTTTCTAGAGGAAAGAAAAAAACTTAAAACCCATAATAGGACCTTTTTATATAAAAGTAGCTATCCTGGCTCCAAGATGGTGGAATGAGCTCCCCATTGACATCAGGACAGCAGATAGCTTGCACATCTTCCGGCGCAGACTGAAAACTCATCTCTTTCGACTCCACTTTGAGCGATAGAACTATTAACAAAGCACTTTTATACTAATAAAGGACTGGCTTATCTAACGCCAGTTGAGTAGCACTTGAAATGTTTGGTTCTATGAAACCTGATGTACTTTATGATTCTGTTTTCTTCAAGGTTGTGTCTTCCTGGTCGAATGCACTTATTGTAAGTCGCTTTGGATAAAAGCGTCAGCTAAATGCAATGTAATGTAATGTAAAGTACTACATTGCTTTTGCACTTTTTACATATTTGTCAATCAATCGACTTTCAAGGCTTTCTTCCCGTCTCTACGTCACTGTGTTCGTAAAGCTAATGTCACCACTGTTTTGGGTACAAGACTTTCAGGAAACACTTTTTCAGATTTCCTTCTTCCACCATTTGACTTTCCAGTCTTTTCTAGTTCTGACATCATGTGAGAATCTCCCTGTGGAGGGAACACAGGAATGTTAGCCTCTGCAGACCATTTACATGCACCAAAACCTATATAACACACGACAGGAAAGGGACAATCCCATAACGCTTAATAGGGCCTCTTTAAGTAAAAGTACTATTACCATACTTTTTGTTGCACTTTGTTCATCTTTTTTACCCTTTTCCACCTCAATCAGTCGACTTTCAAGGCTTTGCTCGCGTCTCTACTTGTATCGAGTCCCTCTGGAATGAGGACACTTCAGCGAGTCCTAAAAGCTCTTCCTCACCCTCCTGTTCCCCCTCCACCATCCGTCAACTCCTTTCAGAAAAGACAGAATATCATAGAGATGAATTGAGAGAATAGAGAAGCTTTTTGGTATTCACAGTCCGTCTGTCTGTCTGTCTGTCTGTCTGTCTGTCTGTCTGTCCGTCTGTCTGTCCGTCCGTCCGTCCGTCTGTCTGTCTGTCTGTCTGTCTGTCTGGTCTGTCTGTC